>NC_133658.1:630019213-630319213 GCF_037893015.1 Macrotis lagotis
AGAGGACACAGAGTCCAGATTTCATTAGAGAGATGGTATTTAAAGTGATATTTCAAGGATAATCTTGAAAGAGAGAAAGGATTTTTACAGACAGATAATGGGCACTCAACCTATTCAGAATGAAAAGAATAGAATTCCAAACAAGATAGCTTCCTAAAATATAGGTAAACAATCTAGCTCCTACATATCCTCTCTAACACTGATTCCAAACTGAATAACATTCAAAGAAGTCATTGAATAGATACAAGAAGTGACTTCCACCATAATGCTGTAAAAAAAAAAAAAGAGCATAAGGGGCAGCTAGGTGGCGTAGTAGATAGAGCACCAGCCCTGGAGTCAGGAGTATCTGAGTTCAAATCTGACCTCAGACACTTAATAATTACATAGCTGTGTGGCCTTGGGCAAGTCACTTAACCCCATTTGCCTTGAAACAACCTTTAAAAAAAAGAATAGTCCACAAGAAAGAGGACCCCCCCACACCCTGGACTCCTGAAAATCATTCTACAGTACCTTCTAGTCTAACCAAAAAGACATGTGAACAGTTTACAGGTATCACTGTTTCTAGGAAAAAAAGATAATGGGTTGCCCAGCGAAAGCTAGTTCTAAAATTCCAGGATGATCAGAAAAATCCCCATGAAGGGACTTTGAAAGTCCCAGCAAGCAGCAACTGGGAATTAACTAACTCATGTCTCTCAATAAAAAGTAGGCAGTGGAGGTGAAAGGGCCCCATCCTGTAGTCAGGAAGAACAAAGTTCAAATTTAGACTTAGATAATAACTAGCTGTGTGACCCTAGATAAGTTATTTAACTTCTTTTGCCTCAATTTCCTTATCTAGGCATAGACCAACTCTCTCTGTAGGATCCATGGAGAGGGGAGAAGCAAAGATGAAATAGAGAATTTTATAAATTACAAAATGGATGATTTTGACTATATTAAATTAAAAAGGGTTTGCACAAATCAAACCAATGAAGCCAAGATTAGAAGGAATGCAGAAAGCTGGAAAACAATTTTCATAGCTAGTGTTTCTGATAAGTAACTCATTTCTAAAACATATATAGAAAAATGAGTCAAATTGACAAGAATTCAAGCCATTCCCCACTGATAAATAGTCAAAGAATATGGAAAGGTAGTTTTCAGATAAAGAAATAAAAGTTATTTATAGTCATATGAAAAATTTTTCAAATCATTATTGATTAGACAAATGCAAATTAAAGCAACTTTGGGTACCATCTCACACCTATCAGATTGGCTCAGATGATAAAAAAGTATCAAAGTTGGAGAGGATGTAGAAAAATTTGGACACTAATGCATTGTTGGTGGATCTGTGAACTTATCTAACCATTCTGGAGAGTAATTTGGACCAAGGGCAATAAGACTGTGTTTATGCTTGGATCTAGTAATACCACTGCTAGGTCTACATCTCAAAGAGATAAAAAAAACAAAAAAAATGAGAAAGTGGGAAAAGTCTCACATTTTCAATGTTTATAGCAGCTGTTTTTGTAGTAACAAAGAAGTAGAAATTGAGGCTATGCCCATCAGTTGGGGAATGGATGAACAAGTTATATAAGAATGTTACGTATTTTGCAAGAAATCATGAACAAGCCAGGCTTTAGAGAAGCATGGAAACACTTTTAGGAGATGATGCTGAGTGAAGTTGGCAGAACCAAGGGAATATTGTATACTTTAATAATAATATTGTGAGAACATCAACTATGATGGATAAAGTTCCTCTCAGTAGTTCAGAGGTCAAGGGCAATACTGAGAGACCTGTTACAGACAATGTTATTCATATCCAAAGAAAAAAGCTATGAAATCTGAATGCAGAACAAAGTATACTATGTCCATTTTTTAAAACTTCTTTAATGTAATTCCTTTCTTTCTCATATTTTTTCCCTTCCCCTTAGTCCTAATTCCTCTTTCACAAGATGAAAAATAATAGAATTATGTTAAATTTCAATTGTGCATTTACCAGAAATTTACCAGAGTAGATGCTGCCATGTGGGGGGGGGGGGGAGTGGGGGAGTGAGGGCATGAGAAAAATGTGGAATTCATAAACTTGAAAATGGATTAATGTTGAAAACTACCTTTGAAGGCAATTGGAAAAAAAATGTAGATAAGAATAACACCTCCCTACTATGGTTATTGTGAGGATCAAATGAGAGATTAATTGTAAATTATTGAGCATAGTGCCTGGCATATTATATAAATTTTTGCAACTATTATTATTGCTGTTTTACAATAATAATATTTCATTATTAGATGTCAGAATGAAAATGCAGTACTCTGAACTTCAATCCAGAAAGGTCTAACCAAGGGAGATGAAGATCAACACAAGATAAATGAGGATCCAATTTGAGGCTAAGCAGGACTGGACATTTTATGTAAAAGTTCAAGAGAGGCAGAGTCTGGTACTAGCACAAGATCCCAGCTCAAGTACTAAAGCTAGAGAAATGATTACATCAAAGAAAATCCCCCCAAGTATAAAAAAATTATTGCAGATATAACTATAATTGCAAGTTGACTTAAAGAAAAGAAATGAATTTTTCTTTAAGGACTATATAAATAACTAGAAACTTTGAAACAAGAAATAAAAAATACAACAAATTTCTTGAAGAAAGAAACAGAAGGAGAATAAGAACCTTCAAACAAAAAAAAAATAGTAACCTTTACCCTACCTATGAAATCCTGAAAACTAGAATGGAGCAGATATTACCAAGAAGCATTCCAACAAAATCAAAAGTTTGGGAAAAAAACAGAAGGAAATTATGTGAAAAAAATACCTGGGCATTTAATAATTATCTACCTGTGTGAGCTTGGGCAAGTCACTTAACCCCAGCGTCTTGCAAAAAAAAAATTAAAAAATACCTTGGATATAGTTCAAAAAGCAGTAATTTAAGTTATTGTACCAGAATACTACAAACACACTCATAACATCACCTACTAAAAAAAGCAAGCAAGATAGGTCTAGGACAAAGAATAAAAGATGAGTACAATTCTAAAGGGGGAAATCATGGATTTTTAATAAAATAGAGCACTTTTAAATATTTCTAATGAATAGGGAATTTGAAATATAAATGTAAGAGTCCAGAGAAATCTAGAAAGCTAAATATTTGAACACAATTGTAAAGAGTTGCATGATGAGGGGCGGCTAGGTGGCGTAGTGGATAAAGCACCGGCCTTGGAGTCAGGAGTACCTGGGTTCAAATCTGGTCTCAGACACTTAATAATTACCTAGCTGTGTGGCTTTGGGCAAGCCACTTAATCCTGTTTGTCTTGCAAAAAAAACCTAAAAAAAAGAAAAAGAGTTGCATGATGTTGTGGTGTTAACATTCTATTAGGAAGAAGAAATGTATTCTTTTAAGAACTTTAATTTTTTTCAAGGTAAAGGTTAAATAAGTAAATCAGAAATCCTAGGAGTAGATTAGTTCTACTCTGAAAGTCTAAAGACTTCAAAGAAAGGGAAAGATTAAAGAAGACAATAGAATGAGAAAGCAGAAGAAGGATTTGAACTTGCTATTTCTCTTAAGTGGGGTATGTGAGAAGAGAATTTACAAACAAGAAGGAAAGGGTTTGGGGGTGAAGGTAAATATCAGATTAATTCTGTGAGATCTAAAGTAGAATAAGGAGTGTTAAACACACAAGTGAGTAGTTTAGAAATACATTAAACTCATCAGGGAAACAAGTGAAGTGAAACCAACGAAATTTCTTTTTGTTTTTTAAGGCAACCAAATTTCTTAATTCTGAAATAGCAATTAAAAGGGAATAGGGAATAAAAATAGACTCTAAGAAGGTATCTTGGATTGCCTCTGGGCAATAGTTGAGCAAGTTAGCCTTGATGAGACACTTTCAGAGAAAAACTAGAATAAACTGAGTCAAAGTGAAGTAAGCACAGCCAAGAAAGCAATAATTCATATAATAACATTGTAAAAAAAATCTTTGAAAGAATTAAGAGCTCTGATCAAAGAAATAATCAGTCTTGTCTCCAAAGGACCTTTACCCATTTCTGACAAAGAGGTGCTGAAACCAAAGTACAGAGACACATATTTGACATTGTCAGTGTATTGCTTTATTTTTCTTAACTGTGTTTTTAATGTTATTTATATTTTCTTACTGACTGTCACCTGGAGGCAGAGGAGGGAAAATTAACAATAGTAATCCCCCAAAAGGAATGCTATTATTAAAAAAAAAAAAGAATAATTTAAATGCAAAAAGAAAAAAGGAATTTCAGACAAGTAGGACAATTTGGAAAATAATGTATAAAATTCACTTTCGACTTTTAAAAAGAAACAAGTAAAATGAAATGTGGATTTATGATTTCATTTACTCTTTTTGTGTTCTACAATAAATATGACCATACTCTTTTTTTCAGGGTGCTCAAATTCAGAATTTTAAGAAAATGAACTGTTAAAGTAGACATATAAGCTAACTTCTAAGTGATTTCCAAGAGGAAATTAAAAAAGCATTAGTAATATTTTGGTGAATACTTTCAGAACAAATAATTTCTGTTTACAGTTATTTTAATTCCTTTATCTTTGCTCTGTCTTCTTTGGGATGCCACCCAATCTCTGTCCATACAACATTTAGTAACAGTGCCTAAGGCAGAGATTAACTGGACAGTCATGTTGCAATTAAAACAACCACTTTAGGGAATGAGAGATAATGGGGTTTACAAATCAGGAAATATGTTAATAGAAAGCCACTTTTAAATAGAATTTTTGTCTTAGCTTGATGTGCTCCTTCCTATGTAGTTCCCTTTGGGGAGAATGCTACTAATGACTTTACTAAGAAATGGAGAATTTTGAGGTAGATGTAAACTGCTTAAAGACAATCTAATCTCATGCTTTGATTCTCACAGGACATATAGCTACACAATGTGAACACTAAGAAGATAAAGCTGAAAATCAACTGCATGGGAACATGGCAACCAGGCTTAAATACAAGTGATTAACTTTTATTCATTCTATCATGCCTGGGAAGGGGCACTAACTTGAAATAAGAATTTCACAAGTAAGCCTCATTTTCCTTAGAAGATTTCAGAATTATATTTGTGGATATACTACATTTCTCTACATTATAACAGATAATTATAAAGGATGAGTAGAGGAAAGAAGTTATCAAAGAAAAAGGATAAAGGAAAAAGCTAGAACAGATTAAGGAATAACAGGATAGCTCATGTACTACATTGGTATCCTTAAAATGAAAAGAGAAAACAATGACAATCTTCAGTACCCAAATGAGACCCTGGGGTAGTGGGAAAGAGGAACTTTTGGGAGAAAATGGATAAGTATGGAATTTCTGTATGAAAGACTGGTTGCAGCCTTTATCATTGCAGGAAATAATCATATCCAAGAGATCACATTCATCTGAATATTTGAGAATACATATATTCACAATATCAATAATCAGTAAACATATGTACAAATATTTATTTTTTATTTTGACAGTGGGAATACTCTCCTCCCTAGGCTTTCCTTCATTCTTCCTCCTATTTACACAGGTTGTCTAAATGCTTGGGGAAATTGAGTAAAAAATGAGACACAGTCAATCCATCCAGTAATATGAACTCAGGGTAACCAAAATTCCAATGTGATAGAAGATGTTTGATCCCTGCATCTTAAATTTCTCCAAGCTTTACCATCTGTCTTGAAATTATGTTCCGTCCATCCTTGGGTGCTATCATCTGATTGTTGGTGTACCTATAGGATTTCAACTGAACCTGAAGAACTCCATTATTTACATTATTTCTCTAATTTTGAAGGTAAGCTCATTCATGGCAAGAATTGTTACATTTTTTTTTCCAATTTGTAATTCCAGTATTTAGAATAGGGTTTGATTCATATTTCTTAATAATGTTTTCATTCATTCATATACATATACATATAGGTTTATTATATACACATACATATGCATGTATTCATATATACTAAGAATAAAATCCTTCAATCTCCACTGAGTAAAATGTATAACAGCATTGAGAAATTAAATGTACAGAATTTATCTCATATTCTGCCACTCTTCATAGCACCTCTGTTTTTGTGAGTAGGTAGAGCATTGAAATTGGCAAGTGTTTCTAAGAAGAGATCTCCTGTCAATATTTGTTTGTTTATGGGAACCAAGAAAATAAGGATAATAAAGATGTAGCAAACTTGATTGGGGAGATGAGGAGAAGTAAGAATCAGGAATATATTTTTATCATAATAGAGCAGGTCAGGCAAATTCTTATGCCTCAGGTAACTTGGGTTGATTTTAGGAATTACTGGACCTTGCAGTTTCCATAGGAATTAAATTCAATGTCTCCCCTGACCCTAGATTACTCTGGAATATTTTTGAAAAAGTATAGGGAGATTAATATACAAAAATTAATAGATTATATATAAAAATAGATTAATATACAAAATTAATAGACTAATATACAAAACCTGATGTGCTTTCTAAGGTAATCTCACTATGGTAAGGGTATTTTAGCCATTTGGGTGACTGCAGAGCCACATGAAAAGAATTCTAGATTTGGAATAATAAAGCGTGTGTTTTATGCCTAGGAATCAAGTTTAAAAGAGAAAATGGAAATATTAGGGGAGAAATATTTATACTTCTGCTCTTGTTATATTTTCAAAGTAAATATTCTTCTATATAAACTAATTAATATTCATTGATTAAATGGAGTTGGACTTTAATGACTAACATTTAAGAGAGTATGGGATTGGAATATGCTAAAAGGAGGTTCAAGTCAAAGATACTCCCAATTCCTTATGACTAAACCCTGAACTCTGATATATATTACTTGACTATGGGAAAGTGAGGCCAGTCTACTTGTTACATATAGAGCTTTGTCTGGGATTTAAATGAAGCCCTTTTCATGTGAGGGATATCTGGGGAGATTTTGTACCTCAAATTTTCATTACTTGATACCTAGGTTTGAAATCTGCAAGAGAAAAATTGGTAAATTTTTTTTTCTTTCTTGGTTTTAGGCTATAATTGTACAGTCATATTACTGATATTTGTTTCCCTTTCTAGTCAATTATTTTTGAGATTATTTTTGCAGACATTTACATTTGTTGATTACTGAAGATTTGTTGTATTACTGAATTTTGTACAAGCAATGATATAGAATTCAATATGAAAAATATTGCTCTCATTTCACTAAAATGCTAGCGGCTAGTTGAGAAATGTTCCTATGCTTCAGATTGTTTTTAAATAGTTCTAAACTGCTTGTCTTATTTTGAGTTCCTTCTTCCCTATAACTCTATAGTAATTGCTTCCTGGTCAAGACAATACAAATAATCAACCCTTAATGCTTAACTGCTTATTTTGGAGCCTCCCCATTTTAGGGTTAGGAGAAAGTGGAGACTTAGCCTGCTTCACTACAAGAGAGAACATAACATTAACCTTATGGATCTATGTCTTTCTCATCAATTACTGTTATCTATATCTATCTGTAATATGTGCAATATTGATATCACATAAATGTGTGTGTGTTTGTGTGTGTGTTTATATGGGTATATATATTTCACAATATGATTTTATTGTTTTTGTTGTTGGAGGGTCTTTCTAATGAGAGATTACAACCCTTTTCCAACTTGTAGTCTGAGAGAGTTTTCTAGGCATTAAAATGTTAAATGTCTTTCCTAAATATACGATTCGCATGGGACTTGAACCTAGGTCATCCTGATGTCAAGGCAGCTCTTCATCCACTATATCATGTTGTCTTTTTTACCTTACACATACAAGGGGGAAGAAATGAACCTTAAGAATTGGCTGGTTTATCAAAGTTCACTAGAGATCCAATTTCTCTCTACATTCAAACCATAAATCAATACTGCTTCTTAAATATTTTATTCTCTCTTGATATTTGATATTTCCTGATTTTACCTGATATCATCACTGTGCTATTCATTTCAATTTTATCATTCAATATTTATACTCAAGACACCAATGTCTTATCAAATAATACATGATTTTCCTGAATGATTTCCCTTCTTTTTGAAGCGTATTCTTTTATAGATGAAAATTTTTGCTTCAATTTACCCTAAGACAGTTTGTCATATTCTAAAATAAAATAATAAATAAAAACAAACTCACTGACTTTCTTTTCTGGCAACAAAGGGTAATTTTATGGATATAATTCATTTGTGGGGGTTGAAGTAATACAGCTGGCTTTTATGTTATATTAATACGTCTTTATTAAAATTGTACACTGCACTAAAAAAGAATATGATAAAAATGTAATGTACTCTGGTCATCCACCTTGAGATATAATTCTGTCACAAAAAATATGTTTTGGGGGGGAAGGAAATCTAAGAATGTGCTACTGCATTATGATATGGATAAATGGTTAAAATGGTTCATATTTCAATGTGCCCTATCTTGATCAAGATAGATGTGACATGAAAATATATATATTTTATGTGATTCAAGGATATTCTAATAACATTTTCATCTATACTTAATAAAATATCATGAAATCATAGCCAGAAATGTATTTTCTCAGATGATCCAATACAAAAGTTGTCCAATATATAGAAGAATTCTGTTATCTAGAATCAAGCAAATTCAAAGACCTTGGTGTGTTTATTTGTAACTGTTTATAATTCAATTATTTACTGTATTTTTGCAAGATAAACAACCATTAATCAAGTTGCAATCATTCATTTCTTTCATTAAGAAAGATATGTTGTCAGTTTTCTATTTAATTTACTATCTGTAATGTGTGTGTATATGCATATATATATATAATAGTATAAGAAACAAAGAAACACTATAGTATAATGCTCATATAATAGATGCCTAACAACTGATAATTGATTACTTGATAATTATTAGAGAGCAAGATTTGGCATCAATAATATTTGGGTTCAAATTCTAGCTCTCATATATAATGATTGCTTAGCTCTTGGCAAATCATATAAGGACCCTCAGGCAATTCTCAGACTATAAATTGCAAAGTAGATGAGATTTATCTTTTTTCATCAACAGGGGAAATTTTATCTTTCAGAATTCTCTACAACGATGAAATCTCAACAAACTGATGAATCAAAGATTCAGATCAAAAGGAATAAAACTCTGATGTGATATTTAATTTTCAGAATAAGGACCCCTCCCCCTTCCAAAATGATAGTCATGAAGCACCTGATTGTCTATACCAAATGAGCCATCTACTTCGCTTTAAAAGAAGAGAAAAGAGACCCAAAGAGGTAAAGTTATTTGTCCTTTGTCACAGATGCAGTAGATATAGTATTGATACTCAGGTCTTCTGATTCCAGTAACACTACTCTTTCCACTGTACTATGCTCAGTAGTAGTTTAACAATTAGTGTTATGATTAGTTTTATTCTCAAACAGAATAAAACCCTGGAACTTAGAAACTATTTTCAAAAGTTGTATTGAAATTGAAACAAATAAAATTGAAGATTGAACTAATTGGAAGAAAATTTAGAAGTCACCTAGTGCAACCTCTATTTTTTTCCAAGTAAAACTGAGGCCTCAGAGAAGTTGAGCTATCTTCCCACAGTCCTATAAGTAAGTATTGGCTGAGATAGAAATGGAATTGAAGTGTTATGACTGGGACTTCTGAGTTGGAGCCAAGATGGCAGGTGAAGCTAACATGCTACCAGAGCTTTTCCCTACCAAAGATAAATGAAGGCTCTACTCTGACTTTCAAACTATAGATCCCACCAAGAAAAAGAGAAGATTCAAAGAAGTTTTCAATTGTAGACATCGTGGAGGATCTTCAGTGAAGGTCTCTCTTTGGAGGAAAAGGGGAAGTAAAGTCTAGGAGGCAGGAGAGTGAGAAAGCCAGCAGAGGGCTTGTAACCACAGTACAATTCAGGTCCCAAGAGCTTAACAACAGCAGAGGTCCCAGCAGCCAGATAGCAAGTCAGCAGGGAGGACTTCAGCCCCAAGCAAATTCTGAACCCTGAGAACACAGGGTAAAAGACAGGACTGGGTATGAAACAAGCCACTGTTAAGTCAGAACCTAGATATATAGGAGGAAAAAAAAAACCTGCAAAGGCAAAGCCTGGATTGCGTAGGTAACATATTGGCCAATGGCACGCCAGGGATCAGATCCCAGCCATAGCAAAAAAACAAACCAAACAACAAAAAAGACCTTAGACTCCCTGTACCCCAGGAGCAGAGCTGAAACAAAAAAGATGAGACAAAAAAGCTAAAAGAGTGCTCACTATAGAAAACTACTTTATAGACAAAGATGAAAGCAATTCCATGTCTGAAGAATTCACTCACAGGGAAATATCAAAAGCATTCTATAAATTAGACTCAAATACAAAAGTTCATTGAAGAGCTTAAAAAAGAATTTAAAAATCAAAAAAGAGAGGAAGAAAAATGAAACAAAGAAATGAAAGTCTTGCAGAAAAAAATATGAAAAATTGACCAAAGAAATCAACTCCATTAAAAATAAAAAATAACCAACTGGAAAATAAAACTCTCAAAATTAGAATTAAACAAAAGGAAATCAATGAATCTGCAAGACTACAAGATTCCATCAAATAAAGCAAAAAAGCAAAAAAGAAAGAAAGAAAGAAAGAAAATGTAAAGCACCTTGTATGGAAAATGAATGACCTGGAAAATAGATCCAGCAGAAACAATCTATGATCCATCAGACAACCAGAAAGGCTGGATCAGGAAAAGAACCTGGAAAATATCATGCAGGGAATTATAAAGGAAAACTGTCCAAATCTACTAGAACAAGATAACAATATAACCATTGAAAGAATGCACAGAAACCCTACAGAAAGAGACCCCCAGGATAAAAACTCCAAGGGCTATAATAGCTAAATTCCAGAACTCTTAAAGAAAGGAGAGAATATTGCAAGCAGAAAAAAGAAAAAAAATGAACTATAAAGGAAACAGAGTCAGACTCACATAGGACCTATCAGCCTCAACACTGAAGGATCTGAAGACTTAGAGGAGCATATTTAGGAGAGCAGAAGACCTGGGATTACAATCCAGAATGTACTACCCTTCAAAATTCAGTCTATACTGTTGGGGAAAAGATGGATGTTCAACAAATGAGAGGCCTTCCAGAATTTCCTGACACAAAGACCAGAACTGAACAGAAAATTTAATTGCCGAATACACAACTCAAAAATTGCATTAAAAAAACAAAGACTAATGAAAAGAGGAAGGAAAAACAAATGTTGGTCAAGACTATTAAACTGTATACACCCCTATAAAGGAATATATAACACTTCTAATTCTTTAGAACTTTACTTCTCTTGGGATGATTAGAGAGTAGAATATAATTGAAGATAATGAACCTAAAGGTCTTATCTCTCCATTGAAGAGGTCCAAGATGACATCACTGTGTTTGAGACCAGAAGAAAAGCAGAGGTGTTAACTTTAAAGTTATATATCTCATTATTTTTTGACTCACTTTAATCCCACTTTGTTTAGCATCTTGTTTAATGAAGGCTTCATAAAACTGTGAGGTCCTGAGTGAGTGTCTCTGTAACTTAAAATCATTTGTTCAGTTCTCAGGTGAGACTTCCAGAGCCTCCCAGTACTTAGAGATCTTTAAGATTCTTACAGTTAAGGGGTGGCTAGGTGGCAAAGTGGATAAAGCACCGGCCCTGGGGTCAGGAGTACCTGGATTTAATTCAGGTCTCAGACACTTAATAATTACCTAGCTGTGTGGCCTTGGGCAAGCCACTTAACCCCATTTGCCTTGCAAAAACCTATTAAAAAAAAAGAAAAAAAGATTCTTACAGTTAATTAGAAAAGGGCTTGACTTAACCCATGCTTCATATAACAAGGGCTTAGGTACCCTGGATGGGGGTGGGGCAAAGTGGGAGAGAGAATGGGCTTTGCTTCACTTAACAAGGTGTTAAGTACCCTAGCTAAGGAGGTGGGAAGGTAAGGTGTGGAAGAAAAGAGGTGGTGGGGGGGACACAAATTGTTCAAGAAATGATATGACTTTGGATGATACTTTGGTTCATGACTGTGTGTACTTGAAAGATACTTGAAAAGAGGTAAGGTAAAAAAAATGATAATTTGATGCAATGAGTCAATGCTACTTATCAATCAAGTTAACAATTTCTGATGATATCTTGATAACAATAGGTGCTTATCAAGCAGTCATATAATGAAACAGAGATTGATGATACCTGATTAATTATATTAGAGCAATAAATAATACCAAGGGAAGAGGCACAAAAATTTATAATTTTAGAGGGAAAGGAGAATTTGAATGCTCAGTAAATTCTTTTCAATAGATTTAGCCCAGTGAGGGAATAAGATACATTCCCACTTGAGTTTAAAAATATAACTTAATCTATTTGGGGGGGGGGGGGCTGGGAAAGGGAAAGAAAAGAGAAGGAACTGATAAAAAGGAAGGGCAGAAGCCAAGAGCAGAATGGATTAAAAATCAGAATTGTATAATATGTTTTTTTAAAAGAAACACATTTGAAGCAGAGAGATACATACGGGTAAAGAGAAAAGGTTGCAGCAAAATATATTATGCTTCAGTTGAAATAAAGAATTCTGAGGTAGCAATCCTAATCTCAGACAAGGTAAAAGCAAAAATCAATCATATTAAAAAGGGATAAGGGAGAAAACTACATTTTCTTAAAAGGCACCCTTGGTAATGAAGCTATATCATTACTAAACATGTATGCACATGGTATATAGCATCCAAATACCTAGAGGAAAAGCTGAATGAATTATAAGGAGAAATAGAGAACAAAACTTTAAAAAATGGGAGACCACAATCACCCTCTCAGAAGTAAATGAATCTAACAACAAAATAAACAAGAAGGAAGTTAAGATGGTTAATGAAATCTTAGAAAACTTAGACTTCTGGAGAAAACTTAATGGGGATAGAAAAGAAAATACCTTTTTCTCAGCAGTACATGGCACCTTCACCAAAACTGACCTACGTACTAGGGCACAAGAACCTTATAATCAAATGAAGAAAGACAGAAATAATAATTAAACACTTCTCAGATAATGATGCAATAAAATTACATGTAATAAAGTGTCAGGGAAAGATAAACCAAGAACTAATTGGAAATTAAACATATTATCTTAAAGAATGGGTGGATCAAACAGCAAATAATAGAAAAATCAATAATTACATACAACAAAATGATAATAATGAGACATCTTACAAAAATATATGGTATGCAGCAAAGGCAGTTTTGAGGGGAAACTATATCTCTAAATGTTTATATGAATAAAATAGAGAGAGAGAGAAAGAGAGAGGAGATCAATGAATTGGGTATGCAACTAAAAAAAAGCTAGAAAAAGAACAAATTAAACATCCCCAATTAAATACCAGATTAGAAATTCTGACAATCAAAGGAGAGATTAATAAAATTGAAAGTGAGAAAACCATTGATCTCAGAAATAAAACTAAGAGTTGGTTGATGGAAAAGCCACTAAAATAGACAGACCTTTAGTTAATCTGATTAGAAAAAAAGAAAGAAGAAAACTAAATTACCAGTATCAAAAATAAAAAGGGTGAACTAACTCAATGAGGAGGAAATTAAAGAGATAATTTGAAGCTACTTTGCTGAACTGAATGCCAATAAATTGGATAACTTGTGTGAAATGGATGAATATTTATAAAAATAAAAACTGCCCAGATTAATAAGAAGAGGAAATACATTACTTACATAGCCCTATTTCAGAAAAAAAAAAATTGAAGAAACCATCAATAAACTCCCTAAAAAATAGTTTCCAGGCCCAGATGTATAAGTAAATTCTACCAAACATTTAAGGAGCAATTATTTCCTCTTCTACATAAACTACTTTAAAAATAGGAGAGGAAGGAGTTATGCCAAACTCCTTTCATGACACCAACATGGTGCTGATACCTAAACCAGGAAGAAGCAAAACAGACAAAGAAAGTGACTATTGATGCAAAAATCTTTTTATTTTTTTTTTACGTTTTTGCAAGGCAGATGGTGGCTTACCCAAGGCCACACAACTAGGTAATTAAGTGTCTGAGGCTGTATTTGGACTTGGTACTCCTGACTCCAGGGCTGGTGCTCTATCTATTGCGCCACCTAGCTGCCCTGATGCAAAAATTTTAAATAAAGTTTTTGCAATGAGACTATAGCAAGTTATTACTCAGATAATATATCATGATCAGCTAGGATTTATACTGGATAGGCAGTGATGGTTCAAAATTAGGAAAACACTCAATATAATTAAACTTATTAATAGCAAACCCAATAAAAATATATGATTTATCTCAATAGATGTTGCAAAAGCCTTTGATAAAATTCAACATCCATTCCTATTAAAAAGACTAGAAAGTTTGGGAATAATTGGAATTTTCCTTAAAATAATAAACAGTGTCTCTCTAAAATCATCAGCAAATATTATATGTAATGGGAATAAACTCTGAATATTTCCAATAAAATCAGGGGTGAATAAGGATACCCATTATCACCCTTACTGTTCAATATAGTATTAGAAATGCTAGCAGTAGCAATAAGAGAAGGAAAAAAATTGAAGGAATCAGAATTGGCAATGTGGAAACAAAACGTTCACTCTTTACAAATGGTATACCTAGAGAACCCAAGAAAATCATCTAAAAAAATTCCTTGAAACAATTAACAAATTCAGCAAAGTAGCAGGATATAAAATATACCCACACAAATTATCAGCATTTCTATATATAAACAACAAAACCCAAGAGCAAGAGATAGAAAGAGAAATTCCATTTAAAATAACTGTAGACAACATTAAATACTTGGGAATCTACCTCCCAATACAAACTCAGAAACTCTATGAGCACAATTATAAAGCACTCCTCATGCAAATAAAGTCAGATCTAAACAACAGGAAAAATGTCAAATGCTCATGGATAGGTCAAGCTAATATAATTAAAATTCCAATTCTACCCAAATTAAATGACTTATTTAGGGCCATACCAATCAAACTACCAAAGTTAGAAAAAATAGCAACAAAATTCAACTGGAGCAGCAAAAGATCAATGATAGCAAGGGAACTGACTAAAAAAAAAAGTAAGGGAAGGTGGCCTTGCTCTACCAGATCTAAAACTATACTATAAAGCAGCAGTCATCAAAACTGCCTGGTACTGGTTCAAAAGTGACTATAACAATCTACTTTTTGACAAACCCAAAGACATCAGCTTCCGGGAAAAAAAAACTCACTATTTGACAAAAATTGTTGGAAAAACTGGAAAATAGTGTAGCAAAAACCAGGCATAGATCCACATCTCACACCCTATACTAAAATGTCAAAATGGGCACAGGATTTAGACTTTAAGAACAATACCATAGATGAAGTAATAGACCCCCACCCAAAAATAATACTATCTCCTCTATGGAAAAGGGTTATATATTTATGACCAAATAAGAATTAGAACACATTATAAACTGCAAAATGAATGATTGTGACTATATTAAATTAAAAAGGGTTAGCACTAAGCACAGAGCACTGGCCCTTGAGCCAGGAACACCTGGGTCCAAATCTGGCCTCAGACACCCAACAATCACCCTGCTATGTGGCCCCAGGCAGGTAACCCAGCCCCATTTGCCCTGTACCTCCCCCCACCCAAAAAAAAATAATCAATGCTGACAAAATTAGAAGGAAAACAGTAAGCTGGGAAACAATCTTCACAGCCAGGAGTTCTGATAAAGGTCTCATTTCTAAAATATATAGAGAATTGCATCAAATTTATAAGGTCACACCCCAATTGATAAATGGTCAAAGGATATGAACAGACAAATTTCAAATGAAGAAATTGAAGGTATATATATAATCATATGAAAGAAATAATACAAATCACTATTGATAAAAGAAATGCAAATTAAAACAATGATGAAATATTATTTCCCACCTATGAGATTAGCCATGATGAGAAAATGGAAAAATGATGAGTGTTGGAGAGGTTGTGGGAGGATTGCTACATTGCTACATTGCTGGTGGAGTTGTGAACAGATCCAGCCTTTCTGAAGAGTGATATGGAACTATGCCCAAAGAGCAATGAAACTTTTCATACCTTTTGATCCAGCTATTCCTATTCTAGGTCTATATATAGAAGTTATAAAAATTGGAAAATTGGGAAAAGTCCTACATGTTCCAAAATATTCATAGCAACTCTTTTTTTTGTTGTAATTTAATATTTATTTATTCTCACTTTTTACAAATAATGATTTTATACATTAATAAAATGTTCTTGTTTAAGAGTAAACAAAATGCCCCCTCCCTCAAAAAAATATAAACTCACTTGAGCAATAAAGTAAAGGAGAGAGAAAAAGATTAAAATTAAAATTAAAATTTTAAAAAACATTAGTAACAATTGTAGGTATGGCCAGGTGGCACAGTGGATGGAGCACCAGCCCTGGAGCCATGAGCACCCAAGCCCATATATGGCCCTGTACACCCAACTATCACCCAGCCATGTGACATGCAAGCCACCCCAACCCCACTGCCCTGCAAAAAAAAAAAAAACAAAAAGACCCAAAATAAAATAAAATAGTAATAATAGTAGGGGCGGCTGGGTGGCAAACAGAACATTGGCCCTTGAACCAGGAACACCAGGGTCCAAATCTGGCCTCAGACACCCAACAATCACCCTGCTATGCTGCCCCAGGCAGGCCACCCAGCCCCATTTGCCCTGTACCTCCCCAAAAATAATAATAATAAAAAAAAAATATGCTTCAGTCTGTATTCCAACCCCACCAACTCTGTCGCGGGTGGGTCACATTCTATAAGTCCATCACAAAAGTTACTTCCATATTTTTCTGCCGGTTCCATTGCTGATCGAAACTCCCTCCTTTCGTATTTCTCCACTACCATGTACTATATTTTCTCTCTCCTTTCACTGACTCTGCTGTAGTGTAGCTGAGTGGCACAGCAGACAGATCCCTGGTCCTGGGGCCAAGAGGCCCTGAGCCCCCAAACCACCCCTTAGGCCCAGCATCCACCTGGCCCTATGGTCCCGGATAGGCCATCCAATTCCAGCCCCTTGCAAGAAGTAAAAAAGAAAATGTATTATATCTGACCACTCTCCCCCATGGTCCATCCTCTCCTCCATCACTCACATCCTTCCCCCTTCCTCCTGTCCCCCTTCTCTCCTTCTTACTCCAGATGCCTATACCCCATTGAGTATGTATGCTGTTTCCTCTCCTAGCCACCTCTGATGAGAGCGAAGATTCCCTCATTCCCCCTTGCCTTCCCCCCTTCCATATCATTGCAATAGCTCATTGTAATAAAGAAAAATCTTATTATATGAAATATCTTGGCCTATTTCCCCCTCTCCTTTTTCTTTCTCCCATTACATTTCCCTTTTTTCTATTGACTCCATTTTTACACCATATCTTCAAATTCAGCTTTCTCCTCTGCTTCATCTATAAAAGCTCCTCTGTTAATTGAGAAGGTTCATATGAGTATTATCATTGTCATTTTTCTATACAGGAATATATGCAGTTCATCATCATTAAGTCCCTCATATTTTCCCCTTCTCCTCCAATCTCTATGCTTCACTTGAGTCCTATATTTGAAGATCAAACCTTCTGTTCATAGCAGCTCTTTTTTTTTGTAAGTAGAAAAGAATTGGAAATCAAATGGATGTCCATCAATTGGGGAATGGCTAAACAAGTTATGGTACATGAATACTATGAAATACTATTGTTCTATAAGAAACCATAAATGGCTGGACTCTAGAAAAGCATAGAATGACTTAAGCTAAGTGATGGGATTAGAACAAAGAGAACAATATACACATCAACAACAACACTATGAGATGAACAACCTTGATGGAAGCAGCTCCTCTTGGCAGTTCAGATACATAGGACAACTGTATTTGACTGGTTATGGACTATATTATCCCCAAATAGAGGAAGAAAAACAAAACAAAGCAAAAATAACCCTTCAGAATCTGATGAATGCTTTATAAAAATTATCTATGTGTCTATTTCCCTTAATCCTAACTCCTCCCAAAAATTAGTGTTTTGCAAATATATTTACAAAATATGTATATAAAATGCTAACCTGACCATTCACTGCTGAGGGGAGGGGGGTTGGAAGGCAGTGAGGAGGGAATTTTGTAACTTGGAAATATGCATGTGAATATGGAAAATAAATTAAAAAAAGTTTTATGACACTTAATACATCTTTCCATTAAACCCTCTAATAATGTTAATATCCAGATGCCTCTGTGAGCTCTCTGAGATCAAGGACCTTGTTTGTTTAAACTTCCCTTGTTCCTCAAACACCTGGCTTTCTTAGAACATAATTGTTGTTTCTGTTTGTCCTTCATTATCAAAGAGAATCTTGACTTTAGGGAGCAAAGTAGTAGAATAGGAAAGGCAGTGACACTCTCTCCTCTGGAACCCTCCAGTAGAGAAGGTCTTGGATGCAGTGGAAGAACATGGTCTTTTTTTTTTTTTATTTCTGGTTTTTGGAAGGCAATGGGGTTAAGTGATTTGCCTAGGTCCTTCTAACTCCAGGGCCCATACTCAGTCTGCTATACCACCTAGCTGCCCTCTTTAAGCTAAAGTCTTTAATAGGTCTCAGTATGTCTGAGGCAATATCTAATCTGTGACTAAAAAGAGATAAGAAAGAAAGGAGTTGAAGAATGTCCTGTGTATCTAGTCCAAAACTAAAACAAACAAACAAACAAACAAAAAATCAATCTGGGAAGGGAGGGCCCATCAGAGTTCTGGCCAAAATAGAAACAATTCCTTTTTGCCTTCTCTTTGAGCCAATCTGGGACTGTCCCTGCTCTGGAGATACCAAGGTAAAAAAAGTAAACAAAGCAAATCTCTTCCAAGAGAGACTACAGGGTGTGGCTAGGTGGAACAGTGGACAGAGCACTGGCCCTGGAGTCAGTAGTAACTGAGTTCAAATCTGGCCTCAGACACTAAATAATTACCTAGCTGTGTGGCCTTGGGCAAGTCACTTAACCCCATTGCCTTGCAAAAATCTCAGAGAGAGAGAGAGAGAGAGACAGAGACAGAGAGAGAGAGAGAGAATAGGTTGATAAATACTTAGAGGAATATACAATTGATATATAATACAATTTTGGATAGAAAATTAATTGCTAGCATGTGGGGAGTATCAATAAAAACTTCATATAGATAGTGGTGCTTGATCTGAATTTTGAAGGAAACTAGAAATTTAAAAGCAGACGTGTTACAACACTCAAGAAATGCAAAATAAAATGTACCAAAGTCATGGTGATGGGTTTTGTATGTGAGAAGAAGGAAGCAGGACAATTTGGTTGGAAAGAGAGTGTCTTAAGAGAAGTACAATAAACTTAAATCTTTGTTAGAGTGGGTGATAAATGGCTTTAATTGCCAAAGAACGGAATTTGTATTTTATTTTATAGTAATATGGATTTTTTAAGTAATTTGCAACATTTAAGGAAAATAACAGGTGGAATATAGGTTTTAAAAAAGGGAGAAAATTGAGTCAGGGAGACTAACAATGAGGGTATTGAAGGGCTAGGATGACCTCTGTGAAGAGACAGGAAGATACATTATTTGTTGTTGTTGAGGTGGAATCAATATGATATGGTGGGTAGTTGGATAGTGTGGAGTTCAGGATGACTTTTAAGTTGAGAATTTGGATGACTGGTGATGCCCTCAACAAAAAAAAGGAAAGTTGTGAACTCTGAGTTTACAGGGGAAAATGGTAAGCTCTGTTGTGGGCTTCTTGAGTTTGAGGTTTTTAAGAAGTAGCCAGTTGAAAAAGTCTATTAGGCACTTGATGATAAGATGAGATTAGGATCTGCATAGAAATGATAACTAACCCCCTGGGAGCTTTATCAGAATTTGGTTTTTTATTGACATTTTATTTTTCTAAATACATGCTATGAAGGGTTTTCAACATTCATTCATATGCATAGTATATTTTTAAGTTACAAAATTTCCTTCCATCCTCCCTTCCCACTCCCTTCCCGTCAGCAGCAAACAGGTTAACATTGTACATACGTATTTTTTGATAAATGTGTTTACAGATTAGTTATTTTCAGATTAGTCATTAGGTTTAAGGGAAAGAAATACATGTGACATTTTTTATAAAGCATTCATCAAAATCTGAAGGGTTGTTTTGTTTTGTTTTGTTTTTCTTCCTCCTGATAGGGATAATATAGTCCATAGCTGGTCTACTACAGTTGTCCTAGCTCTCTGAACTGCTGAGAGGAGCTGCTTCCATCCAGTTTGTTTATCTCGCAATGCTGTTGTTGATGTGTACATTGTTTCCTTGGTTCTGTTCCTTTTGCTCAACATCAGATCCCATAAGTCATTCCATGCTTCTCTAGAGTCTGAGCATTTATGGTTTCTTATAGAACAATAGTACTCCATAATATTCATACATCATAGCTTCTTTAGTCATTCCCCAATAGATGGGCATCCCCTCAATTTCCAATTCTTTCCCACTACAAAAAAGAGCTACTACGAATATTTTGGAACATGTAAGACTTTTTCCCATTTTTATTATTTCTTCTGGGTATAGGACTAGAATTGAAATTGCTGGGGTCAAAAGGTATGAACAACTTTATTGCTCTTTTGGCATAGTTCCATATTGCTCTCCAAAATGGTTGGATCAGCTTACAACTCCACATAATGCATTAATGTTCCAATCCTCCCATAGCTCTTCCAATATTGATTATTTTCCCTTTTTGTTATCTCAGTCAATCTGATAGGTGTGAAGTGATTCCTCAGAGTTGTTTTAATTTGCATTTCTCTAATCAAGAATAATATGGAACATTTTTTCATGTTATTTCATATATATGTATAAAATATCTTTAATTTCTTCATTTTAAAACTGTCTTTCCATATTCTTTGACCACATATCAATTGAGGAATATCACAATCTGTTGAACTGAATTAAACCTAGCTTTAAAAAATAATTTGTAAAAAAAAAGAATTAAAATGGTGAGAGTTTTTGCCACATTTTTCAATCTCTAGTAAATATAACTGGATCTTGAAAATTGTTAACATTGAAAATTGTTAACATTCCTCTAACTAGGAATCTTTCATGTTCCCTTCCTTCGACCTTCTCCTATGCATTTAAAATATAATCTAATTTAATTTATTTTTAATTGTACATATACCTACATCATCTTCTTATTAATGTTATCAATGTCAAGTAGTCAGGGAAGTTGTGTTGTCTTAGGACCTTAATACACATTTGTCCAATTAAATTGATAATTGCTATTCCCTGATATAAATTTTGGGTACTAATTATCTTTTCTAAAAACCTCCATAGGATCTTGTAGACTTTATAAAATAATCAAAATATGTACTTTATTTGGTTTAGTGATGGGATCCATTTTGTGCATTGACTCAGGAAACAGCAGATGATAATGGGGAGAGGGAATAGGGATGATGTCTGTTCTAGAGAAGTGTTTGCCAAGTCAGTCATAGTCAACTTCAAAAGGGCAAGAAGAATAAAAGCAGTTTCATTTAAGGCCCCAAGCATGACTAGAACTATTATGAAAACTAGATTAGTGGGCCAAGCCAGTAAATTGGCAACATAGGGATCAAATATATTTTAAACAGCAAGTCTCAACCTGTCTGAGAGTGTTTAAAAAGTTCTTTCAGAAATTCTTTGAGCTCTGTTGATGGGAGCATCCCTAAGTTTTCAAGACAGTACAGGTAGAATTGAATTGGCTCACTTTCCTTTATCTCCCCAGTGGGTTACTAGTTGAACTGGCATTGACTTGCCCCATTTTGTGCATAAATAGGAAACATATGTTGGGTGTTGGGGCAGATAGTGTTCTGTTAATTGTAATGTTGATAGCAAATATAAAATATCATTATTATCCAGACCCAGGTGAACTACTAAAGAAGGATTTCTGAACCTGCAAAGATGATTATACCATACATTGGGTTGTAGCCTGAAAGGTTCAACAAACTGTCCATTTTTAGGGTATTTTCCCTTTAAGAAGTATATATGTGACTAGGAAACTTTAATAAAACAATTACAAAACACTTCTCACAGAAATAAAATCTGATTTAAATAACTAGGCAAATATCAACCACTCATGGATAGGCCTGAGCTAATATAATAAAAATGACAATTCTGTCTAAACTAAACTACTTATCTAGTGCTCTACCAATCCAAATTCCAAAAAATTAATGAGTTAGAAAAAAATCGTAAGTAAATTCATACGGAGAAATAAAAAAAATTAAGAATTTCCAGGGATTTAATGGAAAAAGTTCAAAAGAAGGTGGCTTAACCCTACCAGATCTAAAATTATATTATAAAGCATCAGTCATCAAACAGTCTGGTATAGGCTGAGAAACAGAGTGGTGGATCAGTGGAATAGACTAGGTGCAAAAGAGATAGCAGGAAATGATTATAGTAATCTGCTGTTTGATAAGCCCAAAGAGTCTGGTTTTTAAGATAAAAACTCTCTCTCTCTCTCTTCGATAAAACTGGGAAACTGGGAAAATTGGGAGTTAATTTGACAGAAACTTGGATTAGACCTACACCTTACACCCTATACCAAGATAAGATCAAAATGGATACAGGATTTAGACATAGAAGACAATATTATAAGGAAACTAGGAGATCAAGAAACAGTTTAATTGTCAGATCTATGGAAAGGGAAGCAATTTGTGACCAAGGAAGAAATGGGGAACATCATTCAAAACAAACTAGATAACTTTGATTACATTAAATTAAAAAGCTTTTGCACAGACAAAACTGCTGTGACCAAGATCAAAAGAATGTAGTAAATTGGCAAACTACTTTCAGATAAAGGAATCATTTCTAAATTATATAGAGAACTGAGTCAAATTTATTTTTTAAAAAAACATGCCATTCCCCAACTTACAAATGATCAAAGGATATGCAGAGGCAATTTATAGATGAGAAAATCAAAGTGATCCATAGTCATATGAAAAATTGCTCTAAATCATTACTTATTAGAGAAATGCAAATTAAAGCATCTCTGAGGTACCACCTCACACTTCTCAATCTGGCCAATAGGACCAGAAAGGACAATGATCAATGTTGGAAGGGAAGTGGGAAATCTGGAACACTAATACATTGTTGGTGGAGCTGTGAATTTATCCAACCTTTCTGGAGAGCAATTTGGAATTATGCCCAAAGGGTAATAAAAATATGCATACCCTTTGATCCAACAATATCACTACTGGGTCTATACCCAGTATAGAAGAGATCATGAAAAAGGGTTAAAAACATCACTTGTACAAAAGTATTCATAGCAGTTCTGTTTGTGGTGGCAAAGAATTGGAAACTGAGCAAATGTCCATCAACTGGGGAATGGCTGAACAAATTGTGGTATATGTATGTTATGGAACACTATTGTTCTACTAGAAACCAGGAGGGATGGGAATTCAGAGAAGCCTGGAAGGATATGCATGAAATGATGCTGAGTGAGATGAGCAGAACCAAAAGAACACACACCATAACAGTAACTTGAGGTTGATGATTAATCTTAATGGACTTGCTCATTCCATCTGTGCAACAATCAGGGACAATTTTGGGATATCTGTAATGGAGAATACTATCTGTATCCAGAGAAAGAATTGTGAAGTTTGAACAAAGACCAAAGACTATTATCTTTAATTAAAAAAATTCAAAGCATTACATTTTTAAGTGCCCTTGCATAATCCCAAATTAAAATGGAGATATTCTTTCCCATCTACAAAATAAAGAAACAATATTACTCTATTAAAATACTGAATTTATTTCACATGTATACTTTGTCTTCCCATCAATTCCTTTGTCTGACCACTACTAATACTCTGCCCTATGTAATTTTGCTGTCTCTTATATTTTTTTTTTCCTTAAGGATATGATTTCTCTCTCAACATATTCAATTTAGATCAATGTATAGCATGGAAGCAATGTAAAGATTATCAGACTGCCTTCTGTGGAAGGTGGGGAGAGGGAAGCAAGATTAGGGGGAAAAATTGTAAAATTCAAAAATAAATAATGAAAGAAGTGTAGGTGTGCATTCTAATATTTCAGGGCTATCAGTTAATTCAACATTAAATAACAAAAACTTGGTTTCTGAGTCACTGAATATTCAAAAAGTTTCTTATTCCATATACATGACATATGTTTTAGAAATTTTTTATTTCTTTTTATTCTTTACATAACTTTTGGCTAATATTAATTGATCTGACCAAAACTTTTAAATCCCATGGGATTTAAAGTGGATTTAAGATTCTTAAGCAGTTTAGATTAGACACCTGAAGAAGAATCTCAACTGTTTCAGATTCTTTGGAGACATGGAAATCCTCCTCCTTAACCAGTTTTTCTGTGAATCATATAAAGGTAGTTTAATCTGAAACCTGACTTAGTTTACCCATAGAGTTTGTTTGATAAAGCTTGTGTTCTTTTTTTATATTTTAGTTTTTCATTATATTCAAAATAGTTTTCAACATTCATTCTTTTCTAAGTGAGCAATCTAATATGGCTGTACCCATACAATTGTATTTAACATATTTCATATTAGTCATATTGGGAAAGAAGAATTAGAACTAAAGGGGGGAAAATTCATGATAAAAAAGAAAAAAAAACATAAAATAAGTTTTAAAAAGTAAAGAGAGTATGCTTTGGTCTGTTTTCAGAATTGTTTTTTCTCTGGATGTGAATGGCATCTTCCATACCAAGTCTTTTAGAATTGGATGAAACTTGTTTTCTAAAGGGAATATGAGATTATGACTGTTTAATTTAGTTTGTTCAATTTATATGACATTGAAGGAAGCATGGACAAAGATCTATCTCTTATTTAACTTTTATGACCTAAAAGGATTATACAAATTTGCAATATGCAAATAAATTATTTCTCTGTCACTTTGACATAATTTTGCTTATAAACTCAAAACAGTTTAAACCTAGACTTTAACTCCATAATTTCTGTATTCTGATAAATCTACGTTTGTAGCATTTATGTACCACATGAACTCAGGGAGGTGATATATCTACCATAAAATTCCATCTCCGATCTCTGTGCTTTTTTGAACTACTATCTCCCAGGGTGAATGATTTTTTTTTCTTAATTCTGATCCTTAGAATTCCAAGTTTCCTTGAAATCTCAACTCAAACACCTACTCTCCCCTCTCCCAATGATATACTCACTCCACTTTCCATCATATTTTTGTATTTATTTCATGTATATTCTATACCTTGTGTCCTACAACAGAATGCAAATTGTTTGAGGACAGGTACTGTTTCTTTTTTGTGTTCCTAGGTCCCAGCTCAGTACCTACACATTATAGGCATTTAATACATATTTATTAATTGAGTCATTTCCCCTAGACCCTAGTTGCATTTAAATTTTTGTCTTCCTTAGGTTCTTTCATTTGATTTTCTCAGTCATATCTCAAAGCTCTTAAATTTTCCTTTCATGATACTTGTAGGAACAATACTAGATAAAGGTCTTTGACTTATGATTTCATCATTGTAGGGAATTACATGAAATCCAAGAAATAAATGTTTGTTGGATTAGAAACTCCATCGATACAGATCAGCAATGTGCTTGTAATTTAGTCTTAGAGAATTACCTATGGCACTTGGTAATTGGGATTTGTCTTATGTCACAAACCTAATATTTATCAGAGGTGAGATTTGAACCCCAGGCATTCCTCATTCCAAGGCTAGACCATCATCCGCTTAAAAATCAAGTGGTCTGTGTTCTAACAAAATATTTGTGTGCTGAAGTGAAGCAAAAGAATAAGTTTAGTCTGCTGGCCAAACTCACAGAAGGAAAATGAAAAAATTCTTCCTTGAATACTTGGGCAGCTAGGTGGTAGTGGCTGGAGGTTTGTAAGGGCACAGCATCAGAAGCTGAAAGAGGTAAACCTGACCAAAGCAGAGTAGAAAGAGTTAGAGGAGAAGGGGAGAACCCTTTAAGCATGCTGTCTCTGGTGGGAGAGGCAAGGACTGTGCTAAGGGTGGTTAACTCTGGCCAAAGGGAGTATCCACTGTGTATCCTGGGTGCAGTGGATAGAACATTGGTCTTGGAATCAAGAAGATTGGAGTTCAAACCCAGCCTCAGACACTTGACTCTTACTAGCTGTCTGCCCTTGGGCAAGTCACTTAACCCTGATTGCCTCATATCCAGGGCCATCTCCTGTTGTCCTGTTTCACATCTAATCACTGAATGTTGACTCTGGAAGAGAAAGTGAGGCTGGAGACTTAGCAGCACCCCCTCACTCAAACCCAGTTCAGGTGCTTGTCATGGCATCACCTCCCTGATGTTGTGGTCTTTTTCAAAAATGAAGGACAAGGGGCAACTAGGTGGTTCAGCGGATAAAGCACTGGCCCTGGAGTCAGGAGGACCTGGGTTCAAATTTGGTCTCAGACATTTAATAATTACCTAGCTGTGTGGCCTTGTGCAAGCCTCTTAACCCCATTTGCCTTGCAAAAACCTAAAAAAAAAATGGACAAACATTATTATCCTGCGCTTCAAAGTAATAGTGTAGATAATTTCCTGTAGAAAATTGCTGAGTTTTGGATCAATAGAAATATAGGAGCACATCCAGGAGGTGTCTCTGCTAACAAGGTATAAGGACCTAGGGTCAGGTATGCAGCCCCTCCTGGTCAATGCTATATATCAAAGCAGCCTGGAATCAAAGACATAAGGGTACAGACCAGGGGGTGTCTGGAATCAGTCCTACAGTTTGCCTGCCCCCACCAGTCCCCCCTTTCTGGGGGTTTGCAAGGTCAATACAAAAGGGAAAATAACAATACAGAAAGAAAAGGATTAAAACAGATTATGATATTTGCTTCTGTTGAAGGGAAATGATGTAGAGAATTATGAATGTAACAGAAACAAATCTGTAATCTTTTAATGCTGCTAAAATCTGGGAATCTTGTTAATGATGTGGAAAGTTCTTTGCTCTTGAGATGTAAATTGACCCATTGTCTCATTGTTTAGTGTAAAATTTGTATCCTTTCTCCTCATTTGCAACCCTCAGTCTTCCGCCCTCTCTACCTGAGTCACACAAGGGGAAAGGGAATTTCCCTTTTGCTGCAAGGCCCAGATAAGGGGCAAGGCTGGACCTACACTAGGCTGACCCTCTCCTTGGCCCAGTCAGCTCTCCAGCTCTGTGTCTTTCCTTATCTCCCTCCTGCTAGCTCTGTCTGCTTACTAGGCCTTTGTTATTCTTCTGTCTTAAGTGCTTGTTGACCCTACAGGTGAAAAAAGTTTTCTTTTAACCTGTTTACTTTGCTATTTTTCATAATAAAATCCTAATCAGTTTTAACATCCCAGAGTGTAGACAAATTCATTCGCTTTTTCAGTGGCCCCCAAATCCCTATGCTTATCTGATGACCCCAAATTCCATTGGCTACATTCCTAATACAGAAATGGAAAAGCTTAAATATTTCTCTGGACTCAGTGTTTCCCTGCTTCAGGATAATATGTTAAGAGCCAGGGATGTCATTAGGAAGATATGAGTTCAAATGAAACCTCAGATACTTCCTAGTCATGTGATCTTGGGTGAATCATTTAATCTCTGTTTGCCTTAGTTTCCTCAGCAGTAAAAAGATAATAATACATGTACTTCTCAATGTTGTAGAAATGATCAGATGAGATGATTAAGCACTATATCAATATTAACTATTATTGTTATATTTCCTACTGCTCAATCACAGGAATCACTGAAAATCACTGAACTGAGAGAAATTTTAGAGTTCCATATATGAGGCAGCTACTCTATAAGCTGATTCTGTTCTAGGTACCATGGGTTTACAAATTAGGGAGAAAAGGTAGTCTTGAAAATCCAGGGAAATCAAGTTAAGTGTGTTTACACATATAGCCTAGAATTTCAATGGCTATTGCTTTATCATTCCTCTACCTAGAGGATATTTTGACAAGAATTAGTTTGGGCAATACAGAAGAGAGATAAATACACTCTCCTAGACTATTTAAATTATTTAAATCAACAGAAAAAAGATCTTTATACATAGTTATAGCTTCACTTTTAGTAAATAATGGGAACTGAATATATAGATTTATTTTTGTCATTATTTATATTTATTAGACCCTGACTTTATCCATCAAACTCATTCTTATTAACATTTCACACTACAATCTTTCCCTTTAACTCCCAATAGCCTGCTAGACAAATCCACACAGTTATCTTACCTCAACCCCAACAAAAGAGAAACAATCCATCTGTAGCCTGTTCTCTGAAGTCCACCTTTCCTTTGAATAATTTTTCTCTATCCCCTCTACCTTGCTACCTATAAACAATCAATTGTCAATTTATAGTGATTCTAGCTCCATAGCTATATCTTGAATCCACTGGATGGATGGAAGCTGAACTGGATTTGCATTCAGGAAAACTTGAATTTGAATCCTACTTCATATATTTACTAGCTGTAAGGCCCCATTCAAGCCACTCAATTTACAGCAGTTTCCTCATCTTTTAAAACATAGTTATAATGTCCATTGCCCTGACCCTATTTTAGATCTTTATTACATCTCATTTGAACTATTGTATCATCCTCTACTAATTACCCTACCTGCAGTTTTCTCTATTCTCTAGTACCAGAAGCTGCATTGTGGCCTGCCAAATGGGTGTTGCCCAAACTAGATTGGCAAATATTTAACAAAATAAGCAAAATACAATTAAAGCTTATATTACTATATAGTTTTAGAATGTCAGTATGTGGCCTGTAGGTATCCTTATTCCTGGTTTAGTGATTTCAGTTTTTGTTTAAGTTTGAATTCTTTATTATGATGCAGAGTAAATTGATGAAGGGTACCTAGGAGGTAGGCACTTAGGGAAGGGACTTGCAGTTTTGTTTATTATTGAAGATATCACAAAGCTCTCTTGACCTAGGAGTGTAAGGCATGGGGGAAATCTTTTGCATTACAAAGAAGAGTGATGAGCATAGAATTTTAGACTAGCTTGTTTGGAATATACATAGGGGAGTAATAAAAAATAAGTCTGGAAAAGTAAGTAAGAACAAAATTGTGTAGCACCTTAAATATCAGGCTGAGGAAAATTTTATAGGTATTAGGCAGAGACTGAAAACTTTTCAACATTGGAGTAACTATTTAGTCCTGTATGTTCAGATTATTCTGAACAAGGAGCCTCCACTGGGCCATGGTCAAAGAAGACTGCTGGCCCCTTCCTTTAACCATATGACACTATGCCTCAGAATGTTCTGACAAATATTCTACAATATAATATTGTTGTTTGTACATTCTATAGAAATGCAGTCTTGGGGCAGCTAGGTGGTGCAGTGGATAGAGCACCAGCCCTGGAGTCACAAGTACCTGAGTTCAAATGAGGCCTCAGACACTTAATAATTACCGAGCTATGTGGCCTTGGGCAAGCCACTTAACCCCGTTGCCTTGCAAAAACAAAAACAAAGACTTAAAAAAAAAAAAAGAAAGAAATGCAGTCTCCCAGGAGGGAGGAGGGCTTTGCTTTTAGTATGTGCTTTTTACATTGAATTGTATATGTGCTCCCTTTTTGTCCCTGGCAGACTATCAGATAATTGAAGATTATATTCCCTTGGCTTATCACAGTGCTTAGAATTGTGCTTTGACTTAAGTGCTTAATAAACATTGTTTTTTTATATAAAATTTGGGGAGGGGATTGTTAATTTATAAGCAAACTGACAAAACCAATCACTTTTCTGTAGTAGGTCACATTTTCTTGTCTATGGTATTGCCTATAAATGCATAAGGTACAAAAGAAGAAGAACCAGAACCAGGTGATAATGTTGTTCCTTTCTTGAACTAGAATTTCTGTGGGCAGAGAATCAGTGCCTAGAGAACACTTTTTCCCCTTTTTATTCCCCATTAGTACCATACAACCAGCAAGATAATATTAACTAGATAATGTTGATATGTAGTTTCCTACAAAGTTCCAAATCCCACATTCATTGCTGAAGGTCTTATAAAGAAATGAAAAAATAAGAATTTTGTTGGAGAAATTAGTAAAAAATGAAAAGCTACCTCAAGTCAATGACTTAATCATACAAGAAATTGTAGATATACTGTATTGAGCATTGTGAGTCTCTACATACATTCTGACAATGATATTATTCATATTCTTTTATAAGCTATAATTTATTTTATTAAACAGGAGGCAAGTATTTATTTTAATAATAGTGTTGCTTTTATAGTTGATAACTTCAACAATAAATAACAGCTATACTCTTTTGCATTTATTTCAAAAGTGTATTTATTGTAGTGTATGAGGTTATTGAATAACAATAAATTGTATTGCCTTTAGGGCAATCATGTAAACTTAACTACATTTCTAAGGGAGTGGTTTGTGTGTGTGACTGTTAATTCATTTGATTTGGGATAAAGTGGACTCTTTAGGTTTAGGCTTATTTTAAAATAATCTCAACTGCAAAAAATATGATATAATAATGAATGAGATGGAAATAGAGAATTCCTTCACCAATTATCAGAGTTGGACTCATATCACCTAACATCAGAGTTCAATTAATATACTAATAACTAAGATTTATTATATACTATCTGTCAGACACTGTTTTAAGCACTTCAAAAATATTTTTTTTTATCCTCAGAACAACTGTGGAAGGAAGGTGTTATTATGATGCCCATTTGAGGAAACTGAGACAGACTATGATTTGTCCTAAGTCATAGAACTAGCAAATGATAGATTTGATTCAGGCTTTCCTGATTCCATGTCCAGGGCATAGTTGCCATCATTAACTATGCTGTTCTTATTACAATTATGCTGAAATTTATTTCACTAGTACTTTCACTTATTGATTCTGACTGTGCTCTCTTGGGGTAAGGAGAGCATATAAAATCACTTTATTTGAATAATAACTCATCATATACTTAAGTAGGAACTATTTTTTTGGCCTTCCCTTCTAGAGGATAACTTCTAGTTCCTTCAAAAAATTCCCATAAGCAATGATTTCAAGATTTGTGATTATCTTGGTTATACTAAAATAGATATCCTCAAAGTTTTCAGTCTCTTTCTAAAAATGTATTTTTAAAGGATCTTAGAGAAAATCTAGTCTAACTTCCCCTTCAAGGAAACTGAAGTCCAGGGAAGTTAATGGATATCAGAGTTTCCCCTCAATTTGAAGAGTTCATCTGTGAGATGAGTCTTTGTTTAGATCTTTTGATTGATTATATATTTTCATATTTCAAACTTTTATGACAAAACCCAGCAAGTTCACCTCTTAGGACATTTGAAAAGGATGTGAGATTTCTATATACATTCTGGAGTTTTATCTGAAACACAAAGAATGTGAGTTCTATGTTGACTCTTTTATATTGCCTTAGAACAGTACTTAGCACATGATAGAGACTTATTGAATATTTATCAACTATTGAATGTCTAAAGGACTTGCTCAGGGTCATTCAATTAATATTTATCAGAGGCAGTATGTGAGACTAGGTCTTTAATAATTCAATTCAATAGGCATTCATTAAGCCCCTATGTGCTGGGTGTTGGAGATCAAAGATAATAATTAGATAGATAGATAAATATACCAACCAATGAATAAATCTCAATATGATGCAGAGAACCATGGGCATGGGGAATATTGAAATCAATTGGAAATAAATTTTGTAAATCTTTTGTTTGAATTGTAAAAAAAAAAAATCTTTACTCTTCCTTTATCACTCTATTAAAGCACTCTGTCTTGACTGTTAGTCTAACCTTGCCCATCTTCTCTTTTGAAAGGGGCAACTAGGTTGTGTAGATGCTGAAACAACATCTGAGAGACCATTCAGATTAGAATCCAAAACCCTTTGACCCCTCCCCAAAAGGCAAACTCTCCAATGTGGGACTTGGGCAAATCCCAAATCATCACCTCTTCCCATGGTCCTCAAGGGGGAATTTAAGGAAATTTCCAGCAGGGCTCAGGTTCTTTCTTTTTCCAGGACTTCTGCTTAACTTGGCAGTTGATTTGCCAAGATTAATTAGCAATCCATGTGACTTTTCTTTAATCTCTTCTTAACTTCTCTATCACTTTCTTTTTGTGTTGTAACTTCTTTTAATAAATGTCTATTTTCTTTTGACACCTGCATTCCTGGGTCAAGTAGTGATTCATCACAGTGGAATACGGCAACATCTACCCTCAAACTTGGAGCAGTTAGGAGTCTGTAGTGGTTAGAGTACCAAGCCTGGAGCCAGGGACACTCATTTTTCTGAGGCGAGTCATTTAACATTTTTAATCTCAATTTTCTTATCTGAAAAATGAACTGGAAAAGGAAATGATGAACCACTTCAATACCTTTGCCAAGAAAACTGAAATTGGGTTCACAAAGAATAGGATACAACTGGAAATTGACTGATTAAAACTCCCTCAAAAACACATTTTATTGGATTATTACTGACTAAACCCAAATACTTCTTTTGTAGAGTTCTTGGGATCAATCCTAAGGTGTTGCAAAGCTGGAAAGATAGCAAAGGACCAGATTATGAAGTAGACTTAAAATGGATTCTGTTCTTATTCCTAAAATGACTCCATCATTTACTTCTTTAAATTCTATAGAACCCATAAAACTTTGCTTGACTTACTAGGAAAATATGGTGCTAAAATGCATTTAAGAAAATAGGAATATATTTTATTCTAAATATAGAAGTGCTATATTTTCACTTCTTAGTTTAGAAGAATATGTTGCCACTTCGTGGATTTCAGAATTTATAGGCTTCAATGTTAGTTACTTATTAAAAATAAACATAGGAAGATAAAATTGATATTTGAGGACTTGCTAATATACAATATCCCTCATAAGAAAACTGAAAGACTTAATTTGACTTAGAAGATTTTCAGAGATCAAAACTACTGAGTACTTATCCATTTTCTTCACTCTCAATTTACTTTTCCTATAGTCATTTTATTTTTTCACATAACATTATTTCTTGTGTATTCCATAAACCATGGCACTCAGTCTCAGAACTACATTCCCACTGAGGAAGAAAAAATTTATTATGCACAAAGTTATCAAAAAGAAGATACATATTTAAATGATCATGGCATTTAAGTATTACTGAATAGAAAAGTATAATATTTTTGACTGATGTGATTATTAATAGATATAAATTGCTTTAAGAAAAACTGTTGCAAAGATCCAGATTTACAAAATAAACAAAAGAAGTCTCTTTTCTTTACAAAAGAGTTGTTTCCTAGGAAAAAGCTTACCTATGGAAGAGTATCCAATCAAACAAGGAGTAGACCTTGATGGATATAACTTGACAAATATGATTTAATTCAAAAATCTAATCTATAAATAATTTTGATTTTAATTTTTGTCATAAACCTGGTCACTTGTATAATTAGGATTATAATGCATGCTTAATAACTGTTATTAAGCAGAACTTTAGAGGAGTATTAAGGCATTTGAGACAACTGAAAAATTGTAATTAACTGTTTTGGTTTAATTTATGCTGTCTGAAAGCAAAACTCCTCTTAAATCAAATTTAAATAGTTCCCATAGAATTTCTACTGAACTCAGAAATCTTACGTATGTAATTCTTCTATAGTATAACAGTTTATTTTTTTCTGAGTATTATTGTTATAATCCACCTCCATGTCCTTTTTCATTCAGCATCAATGTACAATCTTAGTTGTGGTTTGTTTTTTTTCAGACCTTGACAAAACTTGCTCTGCCCACATAGGACTGTAATTCACTGGTAATTTATCAATTTATCTCCTTAGAGCGCTGTCTGTCCAAGACACTAAAAGTTTAAATAACTTTCTTGTGGTCACAGAAATATTTTATTTCAAAGGCAGGACTTGAATCCTGGTCTTCCTGAGTCCAAGATCCATCCTCCTGTCTATAATCCATAGTTCATCTACTTCTTAATCATAGTAATAGGGACAGGGATTGGATCTATGATTTTACTGATATAGGAAAATCCTTGGATAAGAAATTTCTTCATAAAACAAATCTGAAATTCATAATTTTAGAGAATTACCTAGGTTAATAGTTGGTTAATTAACTTGTCTGGGGTCTCACAATCATTTTATTAGAGATGAGATTTGAACCCATATCTTCCTATTTTCAAGGTCCCTTCTCTATTCATTAGGTTTCCTTCTTTACTTATCTAATGGTATATCATCATTTAAGCTCCAAATTCATTAAATTTCATTTTAAAGTTTAAATATTAATTTATTACTTTTGCATTTCATTAATCTATCTTCTTTACTCTAAAACTAAATGATGTAGTTGATAGAGTAATGGTCTGAGAAGATTTCTGATTCTTATAAGAAGTATGGTTTTGGGGCAAGTAATTCAATAACAATAGCTTACATTTGTAAAGAGTTTGAAGTGCAAAAAGCACTTTCACAAATCTTTATGGTGCAGAGAATCATGGGCATAGGGAATATTGTAATTAATTGGAAATGAATTTTGTAATTCTTTTATTCGCACTGTTAAAATCTTCACCCTTCCTCTATTACTCTGTTAAAACACTTTACATGACTTCCAGCCTGACCTTGGCCATGTTCTGGTTGGTAAGGCAAGGTAGATTGTACAGGCACCAAAACATCAGCTTGAGACTATCCTAGCCAGAATCAAATTTCTCCAATATAAGACCCCTCTCCAAAAAGCAAAATTCTCCTCTGCAGGACTTGGGCAACTCACAAGACACCTCTTCTTCCCATGGACCCTAGGGAGGGGTGGGATTTAAGGAGGTTATGGCAGGTGTAGACCTCTCTTTTCTTTGAGACTTTTGTGTTATTCAAGCAGCTGGACTGCCAGGATTATCTCTTTTAACTTTATCAATTTTTTTGTGATACATCTATATTTTCTTTTTATACCTGCATTCCTGGGACAGCTAGTGAGTCATCACAAGGAACACCAAATCCCTGCAAAATTATCTCAATTGAGCAACTGAACAACCTTTGGAAGTATTCAGAGATAGCATTCCTACTTTGGAGAAAAGGAAACTGAGGTCCTAGGAAGCTGTCACTAGTCCTAGATCACATGGATCCTAAAGTTTGGAGACAGGACTTCCAACTCAAGACCCAAACTATCACAATAATTCCATTTCCTCAATTGTAAAGAAGAGTGATTTTAGTTCACTAAAATTATTAAAATCCAGCCCAATTAGAACTTTAAAAATTCTAAATTTTCTCAACTCTCTTAGATGCATAGTCCTAATTTCAAGAGTGTGCCTCTAAGCAAAGGCACATATTTCTATAGGCTGCTGGTTTTCTTTATATTCCACTACACATTTGAAGTTTACTTTTTGACTTTAACTCATCCAAGAGTGAAGAAACAGTATTGTCAGTTTCCTGAAGTGCACTATTGATTGCTCCTGCCGCTGATAAGCTTAATTGTGCCCTGCCCTGGGACATATCTTTAGCATTTAAACCAGTGATCACTAACTCTTCCTAGATCAAAGTAAGAAGGTAAGAGATTCTGGGAAACTGGGTTCTAGCCTTTTCTCAACTGGAAGAGATTTCTAGAGCATTTGAGATATCTCTACTCTTCCCCCCACCCCCATTCCTCTCTAGTTAACTGAGAACTGCCTCCCTTGCTATTAGAAAAAGTGGGGCAGCTGGTGTCTAATTTCTGCCTAGCTTAATTTTGTATTGCTGACTTCAGAAGAGTGCTTTCAAGTAATGCCATCTAGCAGTGTCTTAATGAACTGCGCTCCATCGTGAGAACTCATTAGCTAAAACTGTGATCCTTGTTGATTTCCCATTGGCATTATGGGCTATCTGTTGCCCCAGTGCAATATGCAGCTTTTTCAGATATTGTAACAAACATCTTTAAGTTTCTGTTCACACACACACACACACACACACACACACACACAAATTTAGATTTGGCAGACATTTATATAGCATGGTAAAATGCTCCCCCCCTTTTTAAAATTAAAGCTTTCAACATCACTGCAAAATTGGTAATATCAATATGGTTACACAGATGTTATCATTCCCATTTTCTAGGTGTAGCAACTCCCCCAAATTCACATAAATAGTAAGAGGCAGAATCCAAACCCATGTCTATTCTGATTAGGAGTGTGGTGCTTATTATTGCATTATTGCAGAAACCAGGTTAATTTCTCTGATTTTGGCATCACTATTACCTTTATATAACAAGACCATGTTAAAGTTGTGTGTGTGTGTGTGTGTGTGTGTGTGTGTGTGTGTGTGTGTGTGGAGGGGGGGCTCTATATTTACAGTATATTAAGCCATTAGAAAGGGAAAGAGCTGAAAATTTACAGAATAGTGGGTCAGTTTCCTTCTTCACTTAACAGAAAAGGAGAAAGATTAAATTACTAATAGTCATATTGTGATTTAGTGGCAGGTCAGGACTCCAAATCTCTTTGCTCCTACCTATTTGCACTTTGATTATAACATATGGAAAAATCTGTAAATACTTGTCCACTTAAAACTCACTAAGAGGATTTTAATTTAACTGCATTTATAAATTGGGATTGAATATTTAGCAATTGTTTATGCTCTCAAAGTAAAGGGATAATTTTTCTTTAGAGATAGTAGGAAGATGAAAATATTTGTTAAGCAAGGTGTTGAAAATTATCTGAGGGAAGGATCTAAAGGGACAATAGAAAATGATTAGAAAGTGTGAGATGGAAAACAATGTCATTTTAAAAAATATTATGTTTCTTTCAAATACCACGTTGCTGAGACTTTAGTTTGCTGTGTTTTCCTACTCCTGATGTGGAAATATAGCGTTTTTTTTCTAATTTGATTTTCTAATAAACTTTGAACTTTTCTTTAAATTGGCATTGTAAAGCAGTCACTCTTATTTTCCTTTCTTACTTCTAAGGCCAAGTTTTAATAATAATAGAAATCCTGTGTTCAGTGTAGGTCACTCATGTAGCTGTTCAGTCACAATACATAGAAAAGCACTTTCTAAAAAGCCTTGTGCTTTTAAAATGGTAAGTCAAAAGATCGATCTGTTTGTAGAATGAGCTGTTTCCTTTTTGCATAGCCAAGGGACAAGCAACACACTGGAACAGTCAATGGATCCTATTCAGAAAGAACTTATGATGCAGGGAACTATGGGCCCAAAGAAATAATGTAATTGGAAACAAATTTTCTAATCTTTTTCTGCACTAAAATGTTTAAATCCTGTAATTTTTAATATATACATATATATGTAAATAGGGAATTGATCTTTGTAATCTTATCTGCAATGCTAGAATGTTTCCTCTTGATCTTTATTTTTCCCCTGGCCATGAGCTCACCAGTGGGTCAAGGGCTAGAGTATAGGAGTTCATTCTACAACAACACCTCCTACCGAAATCTCTCCAGAACAAGACCTTGACCACTCCCTGCCCCCCAAAAAATTGAGCCTTGAGGATCATTTAAGGGGGGGGGTCTGGTGGTGACTCATCCTCTTTTACCTTACTCCTTTTCTAAGCTCAAGTTCATCAGTATCTGGCCTGTCTATTTAAACTCAAAACCCACCTGGCCTTTAAAGAATTCTTAACTATCTCACTTTCTCTCTTTTGTGTTGTAATGACCTTTAATAAATCTGTGTTTTCTTTTTACACCAGCACTCAGAGTCAGAGAATAATGAGTTTTTCACTTGGACAGAATGAATCCTCCTAAATCATTTACAGATATAAACTATCATCCTCTTATTATGTATATCATAAACCAGATGGTTTTGTCTGAAAGGATGGATCCATCTATCTATCTATCCATCTACTTAATCTACCAATCGAGACAGCTATCTAGTATAGCTTTCTTTTGTATTTAAAAATAATGCTTCCTATCTCTGAGGAAAAAAGGAGAATAAGATTGAAAAGACTGATGGCTATCATACTTTCTATAATGTGTACATTCTGAGACAAATAGGTTTGTTGTTTTGGTCTTTGTGTTTGTGTTTTTGTTTTTTTGAGGGGAGAGGAGTTCAAAGTACTTGTTAATATAGTTTACACTGCCATTTAGGCTGCAAAGTCAATATTTGGTTCAAAACTGGAAAATGAAACCCATCATCCAAACACTTCTAATTAAGTGAAGTTGGTATCCTTAATAGCAAAATTCCAGGACCCTCCGACATACCTTTTTTAAAAGATTGCACAGAGAGGAGGAATTGCAGATACATCTGCAAGTAGCACTGGCCCTAAGCAATATTTTGCCTTAGAAAAAAGTATTTATCCATTCTCCTTTAAATGCTTGCTTCCTTTTCTCTGGAATCTTTGGTTGCCAAGCCACTGATTAGATTTCCTGTCACCCCCTTACACATCTTCAATTTGTCCTTAACATCATCAGCATACTCTCTTTTTGTTTATTTTGGGAGGTAATCAGGGTTAGGTAACTTGCCCAGGGTCATACAGCTTGCAAGGGTCAAGTGTCCAAGCTGGATATGAATTTGGGTCTTCCAGACTCTAGGGCAGGTACTCTATTCACTGTACCAAATAGTTGCCTTAAAATGTTCTTTTCTTTCCCTGTCAATCAGTACTTAACAAATCCATGTCCCTTTTCTGACAGTCCCTAATAAGGGAATAGGTAATCTAACAAACTTCTTAAATTAATAAGATGATTAAAGGAAGCAGCAGTGAGGAGAATACGAGAGATTTATAATTCAGAACCTAACATACAACCAGCTTGGGGATAATGGACAGTCATTTATTCTTCTAGGTCTCACATTTCTTATCTACAAAAGAGAAATGATAATATCTATAGTATCTGCTTCAAAGGGATGTTTTACCTGAAAGGAGATCAAATATTTCATGAAGGTCTAATATGCTGTGATTCTGTGGGTCAAGAAGGGTTTGACCTACTGAACTACTGAACAACAAAAGTGCTTACTTTACTAAACTTTAACTTTTAATAATGTTACCTCTCCTAAGTTGTTTCAATAAACCAAATAGTATCTATTATGCAGAATGGGGCAGCTAGGTAGCACAGTGGATAGAGCACTAGCTTTAGAGTCAGGCGGACAGGAGTTTGAATCCAGCCTCAGACATTTGACTCTTTCTAGCTTTGTGACCTTGGACAAGTCACTTAACTCTGCCTCATATCCAGGGCCATCTCCAGTGCTGATTCATATAGGGCCACTAGACCCAGATGGCTCTGAGGAGAAAGTGAGGCTAGTGACATAGCACAGCATGCCCCTCACTCACATGTGCTTGTCAAGATATCACCTCCTTGATGTTGTGGTCTTCAATGAAGGAAAACAAAAAAAACCCCAAAATTTTAAAATTAAAAAAAAAAATTAAGAACAAATATTACATCATGCATAATAGAGAATAAACATTTATAAAGAGCCTATGTAGCAGACTCTATATTAAGTACTTTTTACAAACATGGTCTTATTTGAGCCTCATAACTCTAGTGAGATAGGTGTTATTATCTCCCTTTTACAGTTGAGGAACTGATGTAAATAGTCATTTAGTCACTTGACCAATATCATATTGTTAATAGATATCTGAGTTTAGATTTACATTCAGCCCAGTACTCTATGCACTAGGTCACTGGTCATTTCATCTATTGAACATTTATAGCTATAATACTGAACTTAAAAAAAAGATTTTATCTATGACCTTAAAGAATTTACAGTCTAGTCAGAAAGAAAAAGCTAATCAAAATAAAGCCCAAAAGAAATCACTGCTAAATTCTATGGCTATAAAAAAGATAGGAATTTAGAAAAGGGAAAAAAGAGTAATTTGTAGTTTGGAACTGCCAGACAAAAATTCCATATAGAAGATGAGACTTTTACTACTCCTTGAATAATGTGCAGAATTTAGCAACATGTACAGGGTAAGACAGGGAAAATACAAGAAGCAACAGGTACTTCAATATTTCAAAGAATTGTAATTTCATTTGTGTGGACACTATAGATACCACCAACAAAAGATCATACTACCCTTCAACTTATTAAATGTCTTTGGAAAGCTGCTATGACTGAAAATTCCATCATCCTGCTACTGACTTGGGGATAAGCCTCTCCAAACTTAGGTAAGTCTTCAGAAAATACCAATACAGATTATTAGCTACCCTGTACTTGACAGTTTTCAAGATTATTGCATCCTGACAGAGCTTGAGTTGAAGCAGGGGAACTCTGGGAAGAAAGAAATATTGTAATCTTTTCCTTTTTTTCTATATTGAGACAAATGTTATTATAATCCTTTTTTCTGTATTGTTACAATTCTTTCCTTACTAGCAAGCCCCTATAAGCAAAGAATGTACCTAGAAAATAAATACTGTTAAAATAATCAATCTTTTGAAACTGTTAAACCTTCCCTGTATTGACTCTGTACTAGTCTGCCATGTAATCCTATCTAAACCAGAGTCTACAAGTTATTTCAGCAGGCCTTCTGATAATGATGCTTGTTTGTCCTTCATTCTTTAAGAAGACCATGACATCAGGGAGGGGATGCCCTGACAAGTTCATGAATTGGATTTGAGTGAGGGGGCAGTGCTAAGTCACCAGCCTCATTTTCTCCTCCAGAGTCATCTGGGTTCAGTGACCAGACATGAATCAGGATGACTGGAGATGACCCTGGATTTGAGGCAATCAGAATGAAATAACTTGCCCAAAGTCATACACCTCCTGTCAAGTGTCGGAGACTGGATTCAAACTTCTGTCCTTCTGATTCCTTTTGGAAGTCAGGTAACACAGTGGATAGAGTACTGACATTGGAGTCAGGAGGATAGGAGTTCAAATCCAGCCTCAGACAATTATTAGCTGTCTGACCTTGGCAAGTCATTTAACCCTGATTATCTTGCAACAGGGTCATCTCCAGTGTTTCTAATTCACGTCTAGTTATTGAACCCAGATGACTCTGGAGGAGAAAGTGAGGCTGGTATCTTAGCAGAGCACTCCCTCATGAAAATCTCATTCATGGACTTGACATGGCAACACCTCCCTGATATCATGGTTTTCTTCAGAAATGAAGGACAGTGGCACAGTGGATAAAGCACAAGCCCTGGATTCAGGAGTACCTGGGTTCAAATCCAGTCTCAGACACTTAATAATTACCCAGCTGTGTGGCCTTGGGCAAGCCACTTAACCTCATTTGACTTACAAAAAAAAAATGAAGGACAAACATCACCAATCCTAGTTGTACATCATACATTCCTCAAGGCTATCTTAATGTAAACCCTAACTCCTAGTCAAACTGTCATCTTCAGCTAAGGTTTTAAGAGTTTATGGTTAATCTATAATTTTTAACTTCTCTTCATATGCACAGAAACAAAACTTTATATAATGTATCAAATTACTCATTAGTACTTCTGCAGCAACTCCCAGTTATGCTCCTAATTCCATCTAGGTCTGCCCATAACTTCTCCCAGTCCTACCAATAAGTCCATTTGATCCTTCCCCCAGGGGTTGTTTGAAAAGAAACCTGTCTTTCCATCTTCAAGTTCAGTATTCAGCTCAGCTTCCAATTTGTGGCTGTTTCCCTTCCCTTTTCCCCTTTCTCAACTGTCATTGATGTTCTCACCAACCCAGATTGGAGCTGTTTCACCTTTGCTAAAATTTTATTATCTTCTTAAAAACTCATTATCTTTATCTTGTAAATTTGTAAATTTTTGCATTAATTTGCAAATTAAAATTTATTCCTTTTTGTTGAGGACCAGCTCCTGGGAGTGATTTACACATATCTTTGGTGACTTTTTCCATCAGAGATATATGTATGTATTCTTGCTCATTAAATGGATGTTGACTCTCCAGTGAACCCTGAACTGGGACAATCTGTAGCTCCCAAGGTGGTTGTAAAAGGCTTTTCTGATAAAGAAGTATGCATATTTCTAAGAATAAATATTGTAAATTAACCCAGGAAATTGTCAAACTGGGTCTCTTCTAACTGGTCATTCCTGAGATAAGTTTTTGTTATAAAAGGTCTGAGTTTACAAAAATAAACAAGTAGAGTTGTGTCACAACCTTGCATGTACGTCTCTATTTGACCTGACTCTTTTTTTTTTTATTAAAGATTTTATTAATTTTGAGTTTTACAATTTTCCCCCAATCTTAATTCCCCTCTCCCATGGAAGGCAATTTGTCAGTCTTTACATTGTTTCCATAGTATACATCGATCCAAATTGAGTGTGATGAGAGGGAAAGCATATCTTTAAGGAGGAAACATAAAGTATAAGAGATAGCAAGATCAGATAATAAGATATCAGTTTTTTTCCCTTAAATTTAAGGTAATAGTCCTTGGTCTTTGTTAAAACTCCACAGTTGTTTCTCTGGATACAGATAGTATTCTCCATTGCAGACAGCCCCAAATTGTCCCTGATTGTTGCACTGATGGAATGAGTGAGTCCATCGAGGTTAATCATTGCCCCCATGTTGCTGTTAGGGTGTACAGTGTTTTTCTGGTTCTGCTCACCTCACTCAGCATCAGTTCATGCAAATCTCTCCAGGCTTCCCTGAATTCCATCCCTCCTGGTTTCTAATAGAACAATAGTATTCTATGACATACATATACCACAGTTTGCTAAGCCATTCCTTAATTGAAGGACATTTACTTGATTTCCAATTCTTCACCACCACAAACAGGGCTGCTATGAATATTTTTGTACCAGTGATGTTTTTACCCTTTTTCATCATCTCTTCAGGGTATAGACTTCAGTAGTGGTATTGCTGGATCAAAGGGTATGCACATTTTTGTTGCCATTTGGGTGTAGTTCCAAATTTCTCTCCAGAAAGGTTGGATGAGTTCGTGGCTCCACCAACAATGTATTAGTTTGACGTGACTCTTGAGTAAATGTCCAGACACATACCAGAGCTATCATGGTGATACCTTTTCTTACCCTCCCTAGTCAGAGAGCCTTGTGATTTCTTCCCAACCTTGTAAACCCTCTCCCCTGAGAAATTCTCCAGGTTATAGTGTGATACCTTCAAGGATTTAATTATTAGAGTAAGGTTTCTGTGGAAGCAAGGTAAATTGAGGCAAAAATAAAGGATATCAAAGAAAGACATAAGATTGAAAGCATGAAAACTATGAGGATAGAAGAAGGAGGCTAATCCAAAGTAATAGAAATTTTGGGTTGGTGAATAATATGTTGAAATGAATTTACATAGATGGTATACATTTATAGAGAGTTTGTAATTTCCAAAATACTTTATACAGGTGCATTACCTCATTTGAGCCTTATGCCAAATCTCACAACAAATAATATTAGTATTCAGTATTTACAGTAGAGAAAGGTGGAGAAACTTTTTTTCTGCTATATTTGGTCAAGTATTTAATTCATCCCTAAAAATCTGCTAGATTTATTGGATTTTGAGACCCATCTGTGGTTTCCATGACTTCAGTAAAGGAAACTGAGGGAAATGAAAATTAAACTACTGCCCTGATAGCCAATAGTTAGTTAGAAGACAGAGTTCAGACATAAAACCATATTCCCTATTCTTAGTTCATTAGGAATTTGAGATGAACGATACTGCTTCTAATTATAAACATGGATTGGATGGTAGACACTAGTCAGAGAGACCAGGCAGATCTACTAATTTAGGAATGAGATAATCAAGGCCTGAATTAGGACTATGGCAGTAAGGATAAAAAGGAAGAGGGAAAATAAATAGTTAAAAGGAAAGCATAACAGTTGCATTTCTACTTTTTTTTTTAATTCTTTAATTCAGAGAAGCAAGGATTGGTGGCTATACTAACCAGGTTTTCAACTGGTTAAATAGTCTTGTTTCATGAAACTTCTTCCACGACTATTGGTCAGTTTGAATGGATGCCTTTGGTTAGGTGCTCTAAAGATCTGTGTTTGGTATTGTTCTATTTATCATATTAATTATTGATTTGGGAATAGACATTGATACTATTTGCATCAATCAAATAAAAAAAACAAAGTAATAGCTAACATATAGGAAAACAGGGTGAGGTACTAAAAAGGTCTTACCTAATTAGAACATGGAGATGGAATTAATTTGCTCATAATTTAATATGGTAATAAGAAATTTTCTGGAGATAAAATACAGGATAATCTCAATTTAAGATTCAAAAAATCAGCTTCATAAGTAAAAGGTCAAATAGGCATAACTATAGGCAATTTATCTAAAAAATATATGAGGAATTTAGTGGACTGCAAGCAGAATATGACTCAGCAGTACAACAGTTATCAAAAATCTTTGGTTACTTCAATAGAGGTATGCCACTAGTAATAAAAAAGTGAATCTTTCTCTATTTTGTCTTAGACTACATCTATAACACTATAGTTAGTCATGGAAGACACAGTTATGAAAGTCTTTGATAAACAGAAAAGCATTAAAAATAGAACAATGAGAATATGAAAAAGTCACATGACAATGGTTTGAAAGAACAGGAGATTTTTAGGGAGATTCACAGGAGAAATGATAGCTCTTTTCAAATATTTGTACAATTGTCTTGTGGAAAAGAGATTAAACTTGTTCTGTTTAGAAGAGACAGGAATCATGGGCAGTAATAGCTACAAAGAGGAAAACCTAGGCCAGACATTAGATAAACTAATTAAAAAAATCAGTAACTCAAAAGTAGAATGATTCTATACTAAGAAATACTTCTATCTTGGCATTTTTCAAAGAGAGGCGAGATAATAATTTTTTTGCACACACACACACACACACACACATATATGAAAGGGCAAGAATGAGTTTGCCTAGATGACCTTTGAAGTCTCTTTCATTTCTAAGTCTAGAATTTTGTGTAATGAACACAGCAACACAAGCCCCAAAATCTAAGTTCTGGTTCTTGATAGTATATAATATACTTTGGTGAAGCTTTATCATATTTGAGATAACTAGATTTCTTGCTTAGGAGTAAAGAATCTTAATTCTAGAACTAATTGAGTAACCCTAATCAAGTTATTTACTATACCTTATAAGTTCAGTTTCTTCATATGTGAAATAAAGTAATTTTTAAAAATTCTCTTCTAGGCAGGTATATTCTTCGACTAACTTGTCCAACCATGAGCTAATCACTGGAGCTCTCTAAGCTTTGTCTTCTCATTTGATGATAATAGGATAAGTATACCTACCTTACTATCTTATAAGAGTTTTTGAATTCAAATGAATATGGTATATATGAAGAAATTTTAGAATAATTGAAAATATTGTAATAGTAAGTAGTTGGGATTTTTTGTTTTTGATAACTGGAAAATCTCAGCATGAAATTGACCACCATGAATTACTATGAGAACAATATGCAACTGTTATGCAAATCTATATGGCCCTCTCATCTTCATATAACAAATTTCAGGAATTCAAACTGGACTCAAAAGAAATCCTCCTTACAAACATATTGAGATGTTTCTTTTTTTCTCATTTTCTCCAAATGGCAGTTTATATTATTAATATTCTCCCATGATCTCATTTTCATTTTATCAAAAACCAAAAGGTCCCAAAATAGAACCTATATATTTAGTCATAATCTGTAAAAGCTATTTTCAGAATTCTTAGGATATATTTGTTTTTTATTCCCCTCTAAATTTTTTGTAATTTTCCCTAGAAATCTTACTTCTCTTACTTTGTAATAAACCAATTATATGTTTTTATTTGTGTTTCTATTCATGTCTACCTATAGATAATGAGATCAATCTCCAAACCTGTGATTTTTAAAAATTTTATTATTGTTGAGATCTCCCTATGATGAAACTTCCTTTACTAAGGTGTATTGACAACTGACATAGTCATAGAGAGTAAGATAGGAAACAAGTGATTTGCACAGAATTAAAGTCAGTAGGAGTCAGAGGAAAGGCTTGCAAACAGATCTATATAACTCTGACTAGTTTTCTATTTGCCCTATCTCTATTCACCTTTCTAAATATGTACCAAATTCAATTCAAATATTTATTAGTCATATTATTTATCATTTCATTCAACCCAATAAGCATTTATTGGGATCTACTATATCTGAGGCACTGTGTCTATCTCTTTCTGCTGAAGGCATAATCATCCTTCCAGTTTTACAACTTTGCAACTTTGAAGGTATTTTCAAGTCTTCTCCCCTCCACTAATATCCAATCAGTAGCCAGAGTGATTTCCCCAAAGTGAATGTTTGATTGTCTTCTTCCCCTACTCAATAAAGTCTAATCACTGTTATCTGTAGAAGTAAATATATACTTCTCTGGCAATTAAAATTCTTCTGAAACTAGTATCTTCTATTGTCCCATTCTCCTTTTGCTCACCCTTGTCTAGCTATAATGATCTACTTCCTTTACCAAATAATGTATTACATTTAATTCCAATTTCTAAGATTCTTTATATTAGTTGTCTCACATGCCGGAAATATTATTCTTCATTCTTATCTATTAAAGTTTTTTTAAAAGTAATCTCCAGTGCTACCTTGTATTATGAGGTCTTTCCTGCTCTCTCAGCTGCTAGTGATTTTCCTCCCAAAAGTACCTTATATTAATTTTGTACATAATACTTATATATGTATATATATATGTGCTATATACAGCACTTATATGACTTTTTGATATCCTCCGTATCACTCTGTGAGATGTATCAATCACAGCAATCTAGGCAGAGCTGAGCTTCAAATAGGAAGGTCTGGGGTCCTTAAAGAGGAATCCTTACCACAGGACTAAAATCCAATTTTTCCCTACATCTTAAAATTTGGGGGGGGGTGTTAGTGAAGGAGAAATTGAAAGATGATTCTTACAATTCATTCCTGTAGATAGTGAGGTGAGTCACAATGATGATATCAGTAGCTCTTAAAGATAAAACTTTTGCTTACCAATAAGGCAAAAGAACTATCACAAAATCAATTACTTAATATGAGACAATTGCAGAAATAATCAATATTCTCTCACCAAGTTACATAGGATCTCTGGGGAAAGAAGAAGTAAAACAAATAACAGGGCAAATCAAAAATTCTTGATTATAGACCTTGATCTCTTTGGTCTTTTCAGGAATTATAAAGAAGCTGTTTCTTCACTAGCTATTCTTCTCTGGTCCTTACTACTCTCTTGCTGAGTGAAGCCTTTCCTGATCTTCAGCCAATGAAGTAGTGACTAGATCTTTTTGCTCATAGTAACACCCATTAGGATGCTGAAAAAAGTTTTACAACTTTCAATGATCAAAGAAAAATAGAATTTAGCTTATTTCCAATAAGTTTCCAGTATCTCTCCATCCAATTAGCAAAATTCATAAATGCAAAAGAACTCCTTTTAGCTGATCAGCAAGGTACCCGGATAAAGTCTCCTTGTCAGCTTATTCTCCTGCTCTTTCAAAAATTTTTTTTTTTTGCAATAGCTCTCAATGCTTCAAATCAGAACCTCCCAGTGACTTTTTCTTTATTTTATAAGCTGAAATTCAATAAATCTAACTTTTTTGTCATTCAGGAAAGGTTATTTAATTTTCCCACCATCTTCAAACAGTTATTTGATTTGCAACTTTTCAGTTATTACCTCTGAAGCTTTAAAGCAGTCACAAGAAAATAAGTTGAGGTACTAAAATGTACTATAGTCACCATCACCTCAACATTTCTCTCCCTTCCAATATGAACTTTCTGTTCATATAACTTAGGAGGAGGAGGGTTCTCTGCAGGAAACTTTGCATTTAGGTTTATTACCATTATTATTATTATTATTTTTATTTCATCTAACTATGCCATGGATTATATAGAACCTAATTTACAATCATATCATCATGCTTTGCTTTCCAAAGTTTTGCTAACATGCCTTTTTGTAAGCAAAGAATAACTCTCTGCTGTGAGTTAGTGAGGAGCTTTGAGAACCATTGCTCTAGACAGATGAAGCAATGTAGCAGCCAAAGATGAGAATGTATTAATTCTAATTATTACTTTACCATTGAATGGTTGTTCAGACTTTACTCAACCAATTTAAACTTTCCTTATTTCAATTTTCTTCTGTATAATTTGGAAATAATGAATATCTTTATTTTGTAATGCCTGGGTGCTATATCATGGAATGTATAAAATTCTTCGTAGATTTTTTTTTTAAAATGTGTGAACTCAAGTAAGAGGTGCTTGACTGATTCCTTTGTTTTGCATAGTTTCATAGTTTAGAGAGCCTCTTCTATATTCTTAGAATTGTTTGCCTTTTGTCAAGGAGTGGGGGGCTAAGTTTTTTCATTTTGACCATGATAGCCCAACAATTTCCAACTATGTAAAACACAATAAAATTTATTTGAGAGTTGAACCAAGTTCTTATTAGATGACTATTGACTGAATAATGAATGACTAAATTTGAATGTGACTATAATGGAATACTATTTTCTCTTAAGGAAAGATGACTATGAGGAAAACAGAAAAATTTGGGAAGGCTTTTACAAATTGTTACAAAGGGAAGCAGGAAGAACCAAGAGAACATACCCAGAAACTAAAAAATAATGTTTATGAAAACAGCACTAAAAGGCAGAAGATATCTGGTTAATTGTAATGAGCAATCCAAGGGAAAAGCGATGATAGAATCTTAGTTCTTTCTTGCCCTTAGAGAATATGGAGACAAAGTATTAAATGTGTGTAATGTTCAACTGCCAGATTATTATTATGAAAGGGTTCTATTGTAATGGGAGGAAAATAGGAGAAATATTTAAGGAGTTTTAATTGATATAAAATAAAAGACCAGTAAAACTTAAAGAAAATCCTTTATGCTGAAGTAGAAGTCCATTTGTTTTGAATTTTTTTCCCCCTGGAGGAGCATGAAAATGAAGGGCAGCTAGGTAATTACCATCTTTTGTATAACAATCTTTTATAGAATTGAAAACATTGATTAGATTGTCAGCCTTTGCCTGGAGACTAAATTAGTATGTTACCCCTCAATTAACAACTATTTATTGAATTCCTACAATTTATGTAGCATTATTCTGAAGACTACAAAAGAACCATAAAATTGCAACCCTGGTCATAGTATTTGTAATGTATTTGAATTTTTATAGGTATTTTCATCAAAAGTAGGGTTCTTAATGGGTTCTATTGCTTTTAAAAATTATAATGATTCAATATAATTGATTTCTTTTGCAATTCTAGGTATTTTATTTAGTCATTTTAAAAGAATTAGTCTGGCTCATCAAGCTGGGAAAGAACTCCATACATACACAGACACACACATAAAGACACACATATTATTAAGAACCTCTGGTTTAATAGAAATGAGGTAGGTTTGAGAAGGATTTATTTTGGGTTATAGTTTTCAGGAGGCAGGCAATTCAGCATTAATCAAATCATACCAAAACTACCCACCAATTTACTTTTATATTGGGAAGACACTATGCTACATAAATTGCTTTTTCTCATATCTTCTTAAGTAAAGATTGTCCTTCAAGATTCTAAACTATTCTAAGCTGCTTTAGTCTGTATTCTATTACTTTTAAAACATATCACTTGTGAAATGATTTTAATGAAATTAAATTTCAAAAGTTACCTAGACCAATATTTTTATTTTTTAATAAATTATCATTCAGAAATACATCTGTTTATGTTTAGTAAATTGTCACTAAGGGATAAAAGGTAATGTCCTTCCTACTTAAATAAAACCATTTTCTATTAACATTATAAGAATGATCACTTGATAAATGTCACCCAATGAAATAAACAATCAATTTACCTTACAATCCCTATAGCTAAAAGAATTAAATAATGCAAATGAATACTAATCTACTGCAAAAATCCCAAATCCCTACTGAGGAATATGAAAAAAAGATAGCATTCAAAAATCAGTTTTGAGATAATCTTGAAATCATAATAAATTTCTTTAACCAAAAGCATGTTCAAATTTAGTTTCTGCTATGAAATTTTGTCAAAGATATAAAAATTGGGTTAATTTGAAAAAAATGTGATTCAAAAGTTTGGTTTAATTTTTTTTTAATCAATCTCTTTCCACCACCCAAGTCTAGCTTTCATTTCTTTGATTATAATCTCAGATGTGGCAAATGTTCTAACTCCTCAGAAAAAGGAGACTAGTTGGTTGGGGAAGGGCATGGGGCCAGGCACTTCCTCTTTCCCCAGGCTACAGAGAGAGATTGAGGGAAAGGGGGGCTTTGAAAGCAAAATCTTTACTCTTCCACTGGGAAGTTGCAGAATTTACCAGCTCCAGCCCTTTCTTTGGGTGGGGGGAATAATTCCCTGCCAGCTTTGGTCTCTACTAAACTACCTGGAGATTAAAAGTCACTTCATATGATAAAAATTCCAAAGGGATTTCAGACAGCAGCTAGTTCAAATTTCTGCTTTTACTAAAGGAAAAGAAACTGGTCAGAGAGATTGTGACTCAAAGTTTTTTAGATAAAGTGTGTTCCTATACTCCCTTGCTCTCTTGTTCTCCCTCTCTCAACAAGCAAATAAATGAATATATATATATATATATATATATATATAATATAATGTAAATTACATCATGGGTCCTCAATTTATATAATTATATATGATATGATATAAATTATATATATGTATGCATATATATCTGTGTATATGAAACACATATATAATATACATGTATAAATTGAAGACTCAGGATTCAAATTCAGGTTTCTGATTCCAAGTCTTATTGCAACTCTGTCAATAGTTTTCAAAAGTTGTCAATGTACAATGAAATTAATAGAATGGGGGCAGCTAGGTGGTGCAGTGGATAAAGCACCTGCCCTGGAGTCAGGAGTACCTGGGTTCAAATCCGGTCTCAGACACTTAATAATTACCTAGCTGTGTGGCCTTGGGCAAGCCACTTAACCCCATTTGCCTTGCAAAAAAAAAAAACCCACAAACCTAAAAAAAAAAAAAAAGAAATTAATAGAACGGATTGCCCTCACAAGGAAACCTGTCCAGTGACAGGTAACAAATAAAGAATGGTTGGGTGGGAAGAATTATGTAAAACTATGATAGCTATTTGACATATTATTTTTTATAAAAATGTAAAAGAGGTCCAATAAAACTAGGAGGGAAATCTGAATTCAGATTTCTTTTTTGTTATAACAAATTGGAGAAATCCATCAAATCCCAGAAGGCAAACCAGGCTACAGTGTAGGGGGATGAAGAAAGACTAAGCAGGAGAGAGAATAAGTGGAGAATGGAGTTTGGACAGGAAGTCTAAAAATAGTATTCTTTAGGGGCAGAAGGTTGAATACCATTATGCAGGACGACACAACAATATAGTTGAGTAAAGAATACTGATTTGACCATGGAGACAATCTAGTTGTCCCAATTTTAAGCCAGCCATCTTGATATGGTCAAAGAACACCAGACATATATATGTGCCATTCTGAAACTTAAGACAAGTTTCCAGGAGACAAAGTTTCTTGGACAGTACTAGGCATCATTACAATCATGCAGAAGTCATTTTTGGGAAGAATATGATACTTATTTTTAAAAAGAAATTTATATAACTTTATTATATATTTAATATATTGCATTTTCATGTGCAATCATCTTTTCCATTATACTGCATTATAGAAATGATTATTTTATTTCATAAATTAAAATTAAAATTAAAAAATATTCCAAAGCTTTCTTCTTTCCAGCCTCCCCACAAAGTGTCACACCATGGGGTAAAGTGAGTAAATTTTGGAGTTTATATGCTCTTGGATATGGATCTGGAATTCACCCTTAAAACTGAGTAAATATAACTGAGTGAGGGTGATGGAGGGAAGAGATAGGAAGTTTTCCTTCTTTCAAATTTCTTAAAATATTCAGGGAAGAGGTATAGAATCATATACATTAATTTGGAAAAAATTTTTTTGGAGGAGTGTTCAATGTGATTTCATTTAAATCAAAGTTACAGATGAAGAATTTCTCTCTATCAGAGCAGCTCTAGTTGTACTTGCTTTGTGACTTAAAGTCTTAGATGGATCAATCAGTAGTTAAGTGACTTCCTCCAGGATGACACAGACTGTGTCAGAGGATGAATTTAAATTCAGATTTCCCTCACTCCTAGACTGTTTCTCTAACTCCTATGCCAAACTTCCTGTCTACATACAGTTCTGCAGGAATATTATCTTACTATAATAGAGTATTGTAATGAAACTGTAAGCTACAAGGCTTGTTTGATATTTCAGGAGTAAAAAAAGTCTTAGAGTCTGAATTTGATATTTCAGGAGTAAAAAAAGTCTTAGAGTCTGAAAAAGACTAGCTTCAAATTAAATTTTATTTCAGTCATATAGTGTTATAACAACTACCAATTCATAAAAAATGTCTCTGAATTCCCATTTGCCACATGAATGAGCCAAATTACTGAGAGATCAAATATCCTGCCATAAACAGGTTTATCAATGAATGGCCAAGTGTAATTTAGAATAAGAGTTACTTCATCTACTAAACTCTCAAGAAAAGTTACTGTGAAAGAGAGAATTTGAACCTAGGTTATTTAACTCAAAATCAGCATTAGAGTACAATTGTTATGATGCAGGGAGTTGTGGACATAGGGGATGCTGTGATTGGAAACAAATTTTGTAGAAGGAAAGATATTGTCTGTGCCTATCTGGGGAACTCTCTGTTGTTCAATAAGACTCCATTGTTGAATGTGAATTCATCAAGATGGGAGCAGCTTTGGTTCCTTCCCTTTCCTCCAGCTTTTGGTATCCAGTCTACCTGACCTTGGTCATTGATGGGTCAAGCGTGCACTGGAATGACAGGAAAAGATGTGTTGGGCTTAGATTTATGGGACAGGAAAGACTAGCATGTAATTTGTCTATTGAAGAATATCTGGAGCCAGATGCTGGACCGCTCTCCAAGAGCCACCCATGTCCAGCTCACTACAGAAGTTCATTTGAGTTGACCAAAAGCTCTCTTCTTCACTCTACCTCCACCCTGCAAAGATGGGGATCCCTTTCTGTCTCTCTCTGTCTCTGTCTCTCTCCCCTTAAGGTAGTGCCATGTGCTCTTGGTCTAGGCCCAATGGAAAACTATGGGCATTTATATCATGTAGCTAGACTAAGCCATCCCTAATGGAAGTGTGCAGATATAGTAGGGCTCCCATTCCCGCCCCGCCCCCCACTTTCAGCTCAGACTCTCCTGGCTATTTTTCTCTTCACTTTCTTTTTTCATCATGAACCTGGTCTGGTCCCTTGCTATTTAACCTGTCCTCAGGCTGCTTACTGACTCTCCAGGAGGAGAAAAAAATTTTAATTTGTAAACTCTGCAGGTTTGTATAACAAACCCTGAGGGGATTTATTAAGAATTATTAAAAATTCCAGAGTTGTCTGTGAATTGATTCACTTTCAATTCATCTCAGTCTTAGATGGGTGACACCAATCCCAGGCAATAGCTAGCTGAATAATACATATCTGCATATAGATAAGCTAATGCATCTCACTCCTGAAAATAAAAGGAATCTGCCACGTTTTCTTTTTAAACAGCTTCCCAGTATAATTAAAGTGAAGTCTTTGGAGACAATTAAATGATATAGTGAATAGAATGATTTCTCTAGACCAAGGAAGACCTGAATTCAAATCTAGACTTTTGCATTTTTTAGCCAAATGGCCCTAAAATTCCATCTATCTCAGTTTTCTCAGCTGTAAAATCTATATCCATCTATCTCCAAGGGCTGTAGTACTGATTAAATGAAATTATAAAGTGGTATACCAGTGTATGGCACTTAGTAGGCATTTAATAAATGCTTATTTTTTTCCTACCCCTGGGTGCAAAGGGAAGAAACATAAGGTAAATAAACAAAACAAACCAGCAGTGCCTAATAATTTATTTTCTTCAACTCTAAATCCATACTCTAGAAAACTTATCTTGTCTGAATCTTAAGTCCCTACCTTTCCTGATAGAACAGAAATGGTAAGAGGGAAAAGCAAATGGAAAAGAAAGTAAAGCTTGAGAAAATAAAATACAATTTCTGAGAAATCTTCCAAGATACTTCCGATTACAACAAAAGCCCCCAAATCATTTGATAGATAATGTTCACAATCTTGGTGATCATTTTTCTTTTTTTTAAATGCTAAATGAATCTGATAGATTCAGTGGAATGATGGCAATGCAAAAGAGTACATTAGTTAGCTCAAAGAGAGCCTAATTAACACAAACTGAAAAGGCAATTAGATCATTCATTGAAGTGTGCAGAAATAGTAGGGTTACCCAAATCATTTTACTTCAAGTAGACTTTGCTTCAGACCTACCCAAACAATTCTCCCTGGTCAGACTATATAATTAATCTCTTCCAGCATTGGAACTTTACTATCCCTAACTGCTCACTGTGGTCACAGGACATGCAAGGTCCTTATTAATTGTATTGAAAATAAAAGAGTCCCATTGTTACATGCAAACAAAACCTTTTTCTTTTTTAATTTCTCACATTGACATGTGGCATTTAATTCTCCACTGATTTTTCTTTAAAACTCATGACTAAGCCTAATACTTGTACATGTCAAGCAACTGGAATGTAATACCCAGTCAAATCAATTTAGAATGATATTACTAGCTAAAAGGGAAGAGCCTTCTCCATTTCCACCTCTTTCAAATAATTTTTGGGAAGTAAATTAAGATGTGTGGTGGAATCAAAGATGTAAGATGTTCTGTTGAAAGAAAAATTATACATTTAGTCATGGAATGACTACCAATTCATATCAAAAGAAGATCTTTCTAACTTTCATTTTACTACAGTAATTCAGATGTCTTAGTATTAATTTAATAAATAATAGATTCAGTATTTCAATGACACTTCTACTGTTCTCAGTCATGTCAACATGTTGATACCTTGTCATACTTATAATAAAATTTTTTTGATTCTCTTTGTCCTGAGTGTTGTTTTTTAATTTGCATAAAAACCCAAATGAAAAATTTTCCTGTTTTTTTCTTTATGTAACAGGATTTCAATACAGTGAGTTTTTTAGTGAAGGGTAAAGACTTATGAGATATCCGGTGCTACCTTAACTGTGAAACCTGATTTTACTTAGGTTAGTTATTTAATCTTGGATTAGTACCTGGGTCTATAGCATGTCCTGAAATGCAAGGGGAACTACCTGGGCTACCTTAGAGAGACACCTATTTTTTTTAAGAGCTGCTGAGAATTGTAGCTTATATTTAAATCCATTTCATCATGGTTGAAGACTGATCATGTTTTACTATAGGTAACTCATTTCATATAAACTGTTCTTTGTATACATTTTGGGATTCCCCAATTTTTTATTGTTTGTTATTAAGCATCTTAATGCAAATTCATTTGTGGACTGTTGAACTCAAAGAGGAAAAGCATCTCTTATCATAAGTTCTGATAGCTATGCATTCATTTAATCTTTAGTATGTTCTATTCCTAAGGGTAAAATTAACAGAAGTAGAAAATTTTAAGAAAGCAAAAAAGATTAGATGATTTATATGTCAAATAAATCATTCTAATGGAATATATAGGTCTTAGGCATGTTCTAATAACAAGCTCTGAAAACACATTGTACATGTTATGATGATAAGTTTGGGAAATTGGACTGAGAATTTTACATATAAAGTTGCATTGAAAATTGTAAAGAAGAAACAGAAATAGCAAGTGACAAGAAATTATTGAAATTTTCAAAAGTTACAAGTGAAATATGGTTTCTTAAGACCATATGATAAATGAGACATGAATCATGAGATTTAATGTGCTTTCTCCAAATGAACTAGTTACTGTACAAAGCCTATATAGGAGTGCATATTGGATTGTATTGAGATCTGTTTTGCAAAATATGTTCTTGTAGAATAATCTAAGATTTTTGAAGTTAGAGAAGCAAGTCTGTTGGGAAAAAAAATCTATTTTGGGATGTCCAGGGAGAGATTTTTTTCAGGGACATACAACAGCAGGAGATATCTGAGTTTCAAGATGAAATATATTGATTAGCTGAACACTGGGAGTAGGGTCACCAAGTTATGAAGAAGGGTTCTATTATTTGTTATTGATGATAAAGATTATATTACTTTGGTTTTATTTCATGGTTTTTATGTTTCCTGAGTTTTCCTGGTGACTTTGATAACATGTATATATTCCTAAAATTCGTATAAAATACTCCCTCTAAATAGGTTGAGCATTAATATATAGGGCCTATTTATCAAAGTTTGTCTGCATTGGAAAAGAAGGAAATTATAACTATATCTAAGTTTATTCAATTTTATGACATTGATGGAAATATGAAATGATTTTTTAACATTGTTTTTTGATGTGATTTCAAGTCTCCTACTTTTTATCTACTAATCTGGCACAATTAGCAGCAGAGATTATGATAATGCAGTTAGGAATAAAAGTGCAACATAAGACTGAATGTGTTATTCACTCTTTTCCATATATATGATGAGCTCCAAATGGGGGAAATACTGAAAGTTTTAATAAGCCCTGCTTATTAATCAGTGATCGGGGAGGTTTTCTTGGGAAAGGAGATTGCAAGTCTGCAACTTTTTTCATTACCTACCCTTTGTTACATATCCCACCTGCAAATTGTCATGTTCTTGCTACTTTGGGGATGTTCTGAAATACAAGGACTCAGTCTCTTTTGTTGAGGTACAATTATCTAGATTGTCTTGAAGTTACTTGTAAAAGCTTTTTGAAGTAATTGCTGACCTTTAGTTCTCATCCTATCAATGTATTGCTACCTGGATATATTTATAATAAATCTCTTTTAATTCTTTGTGCTAAGTTTTGCTTTGTTAATCAGGGCAAAAGGCAGAACTAAGAATTCCCTTTCAATATCTCAAACATCCACTAAGGACTCCAAATTCTTTTTCACTGAAATTGAGATCAGTCATCAAAGACTGGCTTTGAAGGACATATATCAATAGTTGCCATAAAAATGTTTGGGCACAACATATTAAGGTTAATCATCATATATTGAACCACTATAATTTTGCTTTTATTTCTCTTGAGAAAGTCAAATGCAGCAGGAAAAGCAGTATAAAGAAGATCTTTATACAGTTGATAGACCCAGAAATGGATAAGAGGAGAAAGTAGTTGAAGTGTTGACCTATACAAATACAAATCCTTTACATGCATCTACTCTGAAGTGGAACTAAAATAAAATTCATAGATGTGAGGGCAAGTATGTGAAGAGAGAAAAATCCTAGAATGGAAAGTATACAAGAAATAATTATATATGTGTGTGTGTGTGTGTGTGTGTGTATATATATATATATATATATATATATATATATATATATATATATATATATATAAATCTAGAGATAAAAGGCATTACACAGAGCCAAATACATCAATAGGCAACTCCACACAGGCTGCCAAATGGTTATTCAAGTACTTTCTGCTAAATACATACAATGTGTGCCACAAAGAGCACTTCCAGCCACTCATCATGAATAGCACAACATTATAAACATATTACAGTAATTATGCTGGGACTTGAAAGCATTCACATTTTCTCATTGCCAAATATTTCTCTCTTTTCAGTGACAGCCAACCAAAGAAGTGAAAACCTCATTATAAAATTAGAGGAAGATATTTTAAAGCAAATTCCCAAATACAATCTAGTTTTATTTATCAGATTAAAAAAAATACATCATTGGAATTACTTGGTTGTGCAGTTTCCCCTTTGAGAGACCCTAGAAAAGTAGCAATTTGAGTATTTATGGTTAGTATGTTCACACAGGGATCTGGTGTAGTCATCTTCTTCCTAGATAGCTTATAGGATCCTAGGGAAATGTATCTTTTATTTTAAGTTTTGTACCCCTAGTTCTGTGCATAGAACTGATTCATAGTAGTACTTAATAAATGCTTATTAAGTAATGGAGCTTTATTCCACATATATCCTCATTAAAGATCTTGGGCTCTTGACTCTTTAACTTTTGGTTTTAAGTTCAATACGTAAATGCTGAATGCTTATTCAACTTCTTACTTTTCCCATTCAAAATTACCCCATTCTCATCATAAACAATCTATGCTACTCAACTCACAATAATATTTCTTTGTCTTGAAACTATCATCAGGCTCTGTCAGTTCACTTCCCTCATTTACTTGTGTCCTTCATCAAATTAAATGACTTTCATTACTACAGGATCTCTGCCCCTCACTCCCTGGCCTTCAATTTTCAATAAACCAAAGAACTGATGAGGGATTATCAATATCTAAAATGAAAACTCTGTCAGGGAACTGAATTAGTGGATTAGTGGATTAGTACAATTAAGGGGCTGTTGGCATTAGAATTAACTAAATAACCATGATTCAATGAGGGAGAGGGCCCAGTGATTGTGTCTAAGACACTTGTTTCTGGAAACAATGGTAGTGAGAAGCAGTGTTTTGTAGAGATTATATATATATGTATATATATAAATATATATATATGTATGTATATATATATACATATACATATATATATGTATATATATATTATTTAATTCTGTCCTTTTCCTATTAAAGAAAAAAGAAACCCCACACTTGCTTCACTAGCTTATTCCTTCAGGAAAGAATTATTATATACAAAAGAGAAAAAAAAAACACAACAGGCTTTTCCATTGCCTTTCCACCTTCTATCCTTATTTCAGAAGCAATTATAATTTTCAGTCCTTCTTTCTCTCTCACAAAGAACACAGGACAAGGATAGATGTGACTTCAGCTCTAGGCCTGGTTTTAACTACTAAGTCAATATATGATTTGGACAGATTACTTTACCTCCTTGGGTTTTACCCTTTTCATTTTCAACACGTTTGTTGGACTAAGAAATCCTAAAGGTCTCTCCCAGGTTTAAACTTCTTTGATTCACAAGTTCACTACCTTGAGATCCATGGCATAGGGGAAAAACAAAAGAAACAGTAGGCAATATCCTTGGTAAGTTTAATCTTCTCCTATCTCCTCCATTACTTTTTTAAAAAATATATAAATTGATTATTCCTTTTGCTTTACACATGTCAGTGTAACCCTATTGAATAAAAACTGAGCTTTCTTCCAAACATTTTCAGGTCTCCACAACTCCCCTACCCATCAAACTTCCCTAGACCTAAAATATCAAGAGTAATATTATTCTACGTATTCTTCCAAACTTTTACTTCTGTGTTTCTGAAGAGAGCAGTCCATACTCCCATTTACTATTCATATTCTTATAATCCATGTTCTTTTCCTTACTACTCTATTATAAATAATTCTTTAAAATCTCAGTATGATTCCAGTATTAGAACAAATAACTATATTTTGTCCTCATCCTTATTGATATCTCTAGGGTCCTGAGCATTTCAATGAGTGCTGTCAAACAAACAACTTCCATGTTTCAGTGAAGGCCCCAACGCTCCTGAATGACATAATACATTGAAAAGCAATTTGGAAATACTTAAGAAAATAAATGAAAATACAATAGAAAAATAGATAATATGAATATTTGATTTTTTAAGTCAATATGCAGTCACATCAAACCTTATATCTTATAGGTTAGAGGCTCTCATTTCCATCTGAGTTTCACACTACTGATCTGGAGTCTAGACCACACCCTCTTTCTAGATAATTTTGACTTTCTTGGTTCTTATGATCCTGCCCTCTAATATTTCCTGTCTTTCTGATTTTTCTTCTTTGACTCTTTTGTCAATTCTTTAAATTTCTTGAATTTTTTAAGCCTGGATGCCCTTGCAATTTTTTACTTTGCTTTCTTTTCTTTATCTACTCACATTCCTTTGGTGAACTTCTCTATTAATAACATTGATAAAGGAAATACACACACACACACACACACACACACACACACACGCACACACACACATATTAGTTTTGGCAAGGCAATGGGGTTAAGCGACTTGCCCAAGGTCACACAGTTAGGTAATTATTAAGTGTCTGATGCTGGATTTGAACTCAAGTCCTCCCGATTCCAAGGCCAGTGCTCTATCCAATGCATCACCCAGCTGCCTGAAAATATTAAGGGAAATATTTTTTGTGCTTCCTGACACATGTTGTGAACCCCTGATTTTCCCACTGTTATCCAACAGATCAATCCATTCTGATGTAAATTCACTGAACAAGTTTAACCCATCCCCGCCCCATACCTTCTTCCCTTAACCTTCTTGCAGATACCATATGCTCTGCCAAGGTGTGTGCCTGACTTTAGTCAAATTTAGGTATTGGCCACTCCTTGGTCCCTCCACCTGAGTCCTTCTAGAAGGTACACAGTGAAAGAACCAGAACCAAGATAGCATTCTACAAATTAACAATAACACTGTGAGATGATTAACCCTGAAGGATGCAGCTGCTCTCAGCAGTTCAGAGAGGTAGGACATCCCTATTAGACCAACTATGGACAATGTTATCCCCATCCAGAGGAAGAAAATCAAAACAAAACAAAACAAAAACCCTTGAGAATCTGATGAACACTGCATTCACTTTTTAAAAAACTCTTATGTATTTCTTTCTCTTAATCCTAATTACTGTACCTGAAATGACTAATCTGTAAATATGTTTAACACAAATGTGTATGTACAATATTCATCTGGCTGTTCACTGCTGAGGGGAGGGGGGCTGGGAAGGGAGGGTGGAAGGAAATTTTGGAACAAAAATAGACATATGCATGTGGATGAATGTTGAAAAACTTTTATAACATGTATTTGCAAAAATAAAATATAAAAATAAAGTCAAAATAAAATCACAGGAATGAATAATAATAATAATTAATAATAATAATAATAATAATAATAATAATACACTCTGCTCACTCTATTATGCTGTTCTCCCCAACCTAGTTGCAATATATAGCTGTCCTATCTTTTCTTGACTTCACTATCTCTAGTTAAAAAAATGCTTTCTTTATCTGTCTCCTCAAAGAGCTCTGTGAATTAACTTGTGACTTTTTTGCAGGAACATGCGAATTAAAATATATAACCTTTCAAATACTCAGGGTCAGAGGGCTATGTGATTTCTTAAACCCCTCAGTGGTCTTTGCAAGTCCTCTCCCCAGTGGTGCCCACCTCCCAGGCACTAGTCAATGTTATAGAGAAATAGTAACATGGTCAGGGGAAGTAACTGCCTTCAACAGCACTGAGGTGACTTGAAACCTGACTTAGGTAAGTCACAGCCATCAAGAGGATATAGAAAGTAAAACAACAATGAGGTATCATCTCACACCTATCAGACTGGCCAAGTTGAGAAAAAGGGAAAATGATCAATGTTGGAGAGGTTGTGAGAGGATTGGAACATTGATACAATGCTGGTGGAATTGTGAATGGATCCAACCTTTCTGGAGAGCAATTTGGAACTATGCCCAAAAAGTAATAAAACTGTTCATACCCTTTGACCCAGAAATTTAATTCTAGGTTTATATCCAGAAGAAATCACAGAGAAAAGTCCTACATGTTCCAAAATATTCATAGCAGCTCTTTTTGTAGTGGCAAAGCATCGGAAAGAGAAGGGATACCCAATCAATCTGAGAATGGATAAACAAGTTATGGAATATTATTGTTTTATAAGAAAGCATAAATGATCAGACTGTAGAAAAGCATGGAATGACTTATGGGATCTGATGTTGAGTGAAGGGTGTAGAACCACGAGAAAATGTACACATCAACAACACTGTGAGATGAACAGCCTTGATGGAAGCAGCTCCTCTCAGCAGTCCAGAGAGCTAGGATAACCATTATTGAACAGGCTATGGACTATAATATCCCCATCCAGAGGAAGAAAACCAAAACAACACACACAGAGACACAGCAGACACACACACACACACAAACACAAAGACACAAGCCCTCCAAAATCTGATGAACACTTTATAAAAATTATCTCTGATGCATCTCTTTCCCTTAATCCTAATTTCTCATACTGAAATAACTAATCTATAAACATGTTTATCAAAATATGTATATACATACTAACCTGATCATTTGCCACTTAGACAAGGGGGGTGGGAAGGGATGATAGAAGGAAATTTTGTAACTTGAAAATATCTATGTGCAAATGGATGAAAATAAATAAGTAATTTTTTTAAAAAAGAGGATATACAAGGCAAGTATGTGCTAGGAATCTTTTCTAGTACTCTCTTATTTCCTCAGAGGCTTTCCCTCTATTTAGAGTGAGGGAGGAGGGGGAAGGAAGGTACTATCATCCTTATTCTTTCCTACCAGCATTCAACCAGCAGTTCTTCCTTTAGGAAAATACAAAAGATTAAATTAGGTTAACTAATTTGGTGATTTTAAGTGGTTTAACTTGCTTATAAAGTAAGTATAAAACCTAGATGAGCCAAGAGGTTATGAAAAATGAACTGCTGCAATGTCTTGGATTCTTAAGAAGAGATTTCTTATATATTGGTGTCTTGTATATTGATTAACTGGCACACTAGCCTAGACTTAAATAGCCTGAGAGGAACCTAGTTGTCAGTGAAGCTCTTTCAAGGACCCGATTGTCTTGTGATGGTATTTGATATCATGCACCTGTAGCAAACAGACAGGGTTTTGATTTGATTTAACTTTAATTTAATATAGTTTAGCTTAGAGCATTTTCTGGTAGAGTTCAAATCTGTGAGCCCTATGACTTACAGTTATAGCCCCATTCATATTCCTGAAACTATAATATCATTCTGAGGACATGTCTGAGAATCTAGATGTAACATTATCCTTTTCTTAAATGTCATTGGTCATGGCTTTGCAGATGACTTCCAGGTGTACATCTCCATCTATAAAGTCTCCCCAAAGCACCAGTTTTATATCTTAAACTGGTTATTTTTAATCAGATGTCTTACCAGTATCTCAACTTCCACATATACAAAGTTAAAGTCTCTTTTCACCCTAAAACCTAACCCTCCTAGAAATCTTTCTGTTTCTCTTAATGGTACCACCTCCTGCTTTAGAAATTCATAATGTTTAGTCACCTTGAAATTTCTCTCATCTCCAAATGAGATTTGTTGTCAAGAACTATCTATTCTATGTCCCCAAAATATCACGCATTCCATCTTTTCCTCTCCACTCTTTCACTGTAACTCACCTAGACCAGATCTTCTCATTTCAATTAGATTATTATGCCCCCTCATTTGCATTTCTGCTTCTTTTTTCTTTTTTAAAAATTTATTTATTTATTTTTGAATTTTATAGTTTTCCCCCTAATCTTGCTTTCCTCTCCCCACCCCCTCCATGGAAGGAAGTCTGGTAGCCATGCTATACATTGATCTAAATTGAATGTGTTGAGAGAACTCATATCCTTAAGGGAAAAAAAATATAAGAGATAGCAAAATTACATAACCAGATGACTTTTTTTTTTAAATTAAAGATAATAGTCTTTGGTCTTTGTTCAAACTCTACAATTCTTTCTCTGGATTCAGACAGTATTCTCCATTGCAGAAATCTCTAAATTATCCCTGATTGTTACACTGTTGGAATGAACAAGTCCATTAAGATTGATCATCAATCTCATGTTGTTGTTGTAGTGTACAATGTTCTTCTGGTTCCACTAATCTCGCTCAGCATCAGTTCATGGAAATCCTTCCAGGCTTCTCTGAATTCCCATCCTTCCTGATTTCTAGTAGAACAATAGTGTTCCATAACATAGATATACCATAATTTGTTCAGCCATTCCCTAATTGATGGACATTCATTCAATTTCTAATTTTTTGCCCCCACAAACAGAGCTGCTTATGAATATTTTTGTACAAGTGATGTTTTTACCCTTTTTCATGATCTCTTCAGGGTAAAGACCCAGTATTGGTATTACTGGATCAATGGGTATGCACATTTTTATTACCCTTTAGGTATAATTCCAAATTCCTCTCCAGAAAGGTTGGATGAGTTCACAGCTCCACCAACAATATATTAGTGTCCCAGATTTCCCACAACCCTTCCCACATTGATCATTGTACTTTCTGGTCCTATTGGGCAGTCTGAGAAGTGTTGGGTGGTACCTCAGAGATGTTTTAATTTGCATTTTTCTAATAAGTAATGATTTAAAACAATTTTTCATATGACTATGGATTGCTTTGATTTCCTTATCTGAAAATTGCCTCTGCATATCCTTTGACCATTTGTCAATTGAGGAATGACTTTTTTTTAAAAATAAATGTTACTCAGTTCTCTATATATTATAGAAATGAGTCATTTGTCAGTAATACTAGTTGTAAAAATTGTTGTATTTCTGTTTCTTATATATATATCTCCTAAGTAATTCAAGCTTCAGAATTATTACTGAAGCAATGTTTTAATTTACCAAGCTTATCATGCTGTACACCTCTGTTCAACATTATCTACTAAATTAAATATATGATCTGGTCATTCAAAAGACCTTTATCTTTTGACTCAACTTTACATTTTCCACCTTAATCTCATACTACCTTTTTACATGAACTACTCCTCATTTAAATTTGACCATTGCCTATTCTCAGGTAATCTTTTTTTCTTCATAGCATTTGTTTGCAACTTTCCATTGTTCTCCCCCCACTTTTCCTTGTATGATAGCTACTTATTTGATATACTATATATTAATATGTGATTAGTATATACAAGTATACATTAAGTTATAAGTTGTTTTAGATAATACTTGTGTCATATTTGTCTTTGTATCCATAATGCCTTCTTAACATTCAGTATCACATCTTCTATTTAATAGGCATCATTTTGAGAACCATTGCCATTACTATGCAATGTTTAATAATAATAATAACAGTTTACATTTCTTCAGTATTTTAAGGTATGCAGAGTACTTTATAGGAATAATCTCATTTCATTCTCAAAATAACCCTAGCAGATTATGTGCTATTTTAAGTTGCTTTTAGATATGAAGAAACTGAAATTCAGAAAAATTAAATGACTTGCCCAGGATGATAAAGCTAATAAGCTACTGTATCACTACAATGACCAAGTCCAGAATTCTTTCCATCAAACCATACAGAGCATCAGGTCTTGATTATTCTCTTAAAAGATGTCCCAGTTTACTGTTAATTTGATGCCCGAATAATATTAGTGCAGGGGTCTAAATGTCTGGTCTCCAAACAAAACTTTACAAAGAACCTGTCTCTCACTTTAGTCTCTACCTTCATAATTGTCCTCATTACTCACAAAACAGGAGGTTTGGGTAGTCTTGATACCTCCTAAGCATTTATAAGGGTTAGTGCTTAGTGCACCATGGCTATTAACTGAGGGAATTTAACTTTTAGGAGATTCAGCAGGAGGATAACAAGTTGAAATGGTAATAGTTTTACTTCTTTTTCAGGATTGTGGTAAACCTTATGGAGTAAACTCCTTGGGGATACTAGGCTACATTAATATAAAATACTAAGAATGCCTATAGAGTGGACATCCACACACACACATACACCAAAACAAAACCACAGAACTTCCACTTAACTACTGAAATAGATTAAAAGTCAGGAAACCAGTGCTATTTACAACAATCTATACCATCCTGGTCTATTCTTTTCACTATTAACCAAGACAGCAGAAGCTATTTAGCTTTTCCTAGAGTTAAGTAGTAAAGATGAATCTCTTGCTAGATTACCTATTTTTCTTTATTTGGTAACTCCTTTGAATAGAAAACATTATATGGAGAAATTTTACCATAGCTATATTCCCTAGAAAGTTTCAATTCCTGACTACTGTGTAAATAGAAAAAGCAATTGAAATAGGAATGATATAAAATGTATTGAGAACAATGAAAATCTTTGGAGAGAAAACAGAAGAAGATTAAGTGAAATGGGGAAATATTTTCAGATGTGACTGAGGATATCTTACTCCAGTTTACATAAATTTTTACAGACACACACACACACACACACACACACACTAGCTAAGAAGATTTGGATCAAAAGCCATGGGTCAGGAGAGCAGGTATATGTCCTACCTTTCTGTACCTTACTCTTTCCTTCTCATTGCCCCAAGAATATGAATATTTTTGGAATAGAAAAATCTTATAGTTCAATCCAACAGGGAACTTATATTTGCAAAGGTAGCACTTCAAGGAAAAAAATTGCTTCAATTTACTGTGTCAAAGGACAGTTTAAGCTACCATGTTGCTTTCATGAACTGCATTAATAGACACTAGGAAAGGTTGATTATTTGGGAAATAGGAAGAAGTTTGCAAAAATAACCAAAGGAGCTTAGCTGTTGGTTATAATGTCATGTACAAGTAATTTCTTGCTGCCTTGCCTTCTGCTTATACTTCCTTGTCATGGCCCTGACTCAGACTACACAGCCATTTCCTTTTCTTCCTTCTTCATTATCTTTTTGCTTTCTTGCAAGCACACTTCCCTTTCCCTCTTTCTTTTTATACCCATTCTGAAGTCCATCTCTCTGTGTGCTTTTATACATCAATTATAATGTATATATTATCAATTATAATATAATAATCAAATATAATTCATCTTTTATACTATCTTCTTTGATCATAAATTTCTCAATTTTTTTACATGTTGTCTCTTTAGATTGACTAGAATTTAAAAAACAACAGCAACAATAACAACAAAAGCTCTTTCTAGCTGTTTTTAATCTCAGTCTAGTAGAAAACAAGGCTCTGGATAGAGCACTAAGACTCCTCAAGCATTAGAATTCAATAAACTATCAAATCTTAAGAAGAGAGTTTAAAAAGTCTTATGGTGGTAGTCTGATACAATCTTCTCACAACTTTTTTTTTTTACAACTTTTTTTTTTTAGGTTTTTGCAAGGCAAATGGGGTTAAGTGGCTTGCCCAAGACCACACAGCTAGGTAATTATTAAGTGTCTGAGACTGGATTTGAACTCAGGTACTCCTGACTCCAAGGCCGGTGCTTTATCCACTACACTACCTAGCTGCCCCTACAATCTTCTTCTCTAAAGAGTTTCCTTCCTAACTTCCTCCTATTCTTCTAGTAAAATAATTCATGAAATAACAAAGCGAGATTTATGATAATATTTCCTTCCTATGTATGACAAAAATTATAAAAGTATTTATAGATTTCAGGACAATATGCATATATGTGAGGCGCAAATATAGGTTAAAGGAATATTAAGAACCTGCTTTATCTCATATCATCAGAACTGTGATTTAACGGAGTTCTCTAAAAGTGATATTCAGTCAACCAAATAAGAAGACATCTATCTGGTAGTAAGCTTTTATTATTCATTACTCAATTGGATTCACTTCTGACACTTGGAAGGGCTTAACAACTCACCCTCTAAAAGACACAGAGAAAAGAAAAATCCTCCTGAAAAACCTACTTCCTTTTGTCACTCCTACATACATATATAGAAAGCTTCCCTGTCCATTTATAGTACTCTGTATTCCAGTTTGTCAAGAGCATTGGACTTTAAAATTACTTGTTCCCAGAGGACTGGATGTAACAGACTCCATATCATTCCATCACTATAGCTAGTTTCAGAGGATTTCAGACAAGACATCAGACTCATGACAGAGAAATACTCTCCAAGTAATTTAACAGAGGCTTTATCCTATTTGAATTTAATGGGAAACTAATGATTTTGACTAGAATCATCTCTTGTCTGAGATAGCCTTCTATGATTTCTTTTACTTTTGGAAGCAAGTTCTTTTGATTACAGATGTCATGTCTCCTACAATACTAGTTATAAGTTTGTCTTTTCACATGAAAAATGAAGCTTGAGGGCTTGATTGCCTTGTCATTTAACAGCATTATTACCATGATGAACACTTTCTCCCAAAGCAAGCATATTTTTTCTGTCAATCTAAAACAAGGAAGAAATAAACTTTTCTTTGATTCCTGGTTCTCTGAGTTCTTCCATTATCCCCATTTGAAAGCAGAAAGAATCACTGACTGAATGCAGGGTAAATGGAAACATTTCTTTTTCTTTTTTTTTTTCTTTTTTTAAAGCACAGCTACTGAAACAAACCCATGGTCACATAGGAAGGGAGAGAGTAGTGAAAAGCATTTCTTAAAAACGATGTTTGACCAGTTGTTTATGGTGCAAAAATTTTCTTTCAATCCTCAAGAGCCAAGGGAGGAGTAAAGCAGATGCTTCAAAGCATAGCCTGGGAAAAGGAAAAGTATACAGAGGAAATGAAGGGAAAATAAAAATCCTGAAGGGGAGAGGGAGTTCCAGTAAGCAAAATTTCCATGTTGAATTTCATTAAATTTGCTACCTTTTGATGTTTGTCTTTTTTTCCAGTAGGGGAAAATATTACAGTGTTAGAGCTTTCTAACACACCATTCATTTACAATTCATCACAGGGAGTGGGGAAAAAAAACCCCAACATAGTTTATAGCAGTATGTATCCAAACAGTTCGGTTTTGGAAAATTGCAAATGGCAAAAATACAGCATGGTAAATTTTCTTAAACCATACTCCAGATCATTAGGTTCCCCAATGAAATTCTTACAAAAAAATCTGAAGGATTGCTGCATAATGAAGCCCAAAAGTTCCACTGCTTCATTTGTCCATAAGAAGAGTCATTTGGCCTTGCCCACCAGAAGTATTTCAATAATATTCAGTCATTTATTTTGCTGCAAAGGAATGTCTGTCTCATTGTCTTTCATCAATTCCTACTTTTAAGTATTTTTGCACAGTTCAGTAAATAAGTGCAATAAGGACACCTTAAGTGAGCTACTGATTTAATATTCATAGGATAATGGACTCATAGGGTTAGAGTTAAAAGAAACCAGAGATTTTTTAATCTAACCCCCTAATTTTGCATGTGAAGAGCATGAGATCCTCACAAATTTCCTCTAGTTCTATAAAGTTCTTTTAATTTGTTCATTTAATACTGATGGAATCAATGAAGAAATACCAAAGGAACATAGAATTATAATCATGGAATTGAAAAAAGAATTCATAGGGCATCAAATCTACCCCAACACAAACCATGAAGCTAATAGCACAGTATATATTGTTAATTTCTATCATTTTCACACATATACTGGCAAGATAAGATGGAATGCTTGGAAGAACAAATAGGGAAATGCATAAATAAACATTTATGTCTTATCCATTTCTCTTTTCTGAAATGTACTATTTAATTTTGCAGATGTTCCATTTAAGATCTGCCAAGAAAGAACCATGTTTCAGACTTCATACACTATAACTGGAAACTAGCTATTTTTATTTATTTAAAAATCTGATTCACTGACCTAGACTTGTATTTATCAGTCTCTAGAGGAGATGAGCTTTTTAATATTACCATAGCATATTTCATAATGCAAAACAGTCTAACAAAATTAACCAGTCACAGGTTTTTTTGTGTGTGTACAAAATTACAAAGCTTTGTACAGTAAGAGAAGCAAAGTTGAATTTCTCCTGACTTCCTTTAAATTAGGTAACACTGATGTATATTTCAACCGAAAACCTTTATTCTAACAACCTAGGGCCACATCTGTTATATGGGGAACAACAAAATTGCATAATTTAATTTTTAAAAACTAAATAAATATGATTATATTTAGGACTACAGATGCCATTTTCCATTGCTTTTCATAAAAATGTCCCAAGAAATTTCTCTCTGCCATTATCCACATTGTTGAATCAGCCACAAAATGCAGGTTGTTAAGATGTAGCTTTGTTTCCTAGTCTGGTAGAAAATCACCCTTGGGACAATTTCAAGTGGCATCTCTAATACTAAATTATTTCAGGTCAAGTACAAGAGTCTCTGAATAAACTGAAATCTAAGCCTGAACCCAGGGGTTTCTGAAATACTGAAGCTGAGCTGAAATTCACCCATTGAGGTAAGAAAATGCCTGCACAGCTTTAACATCAGCACACAGGAATTTCTACAAAAGAAGCTTAGTAAGCAAAAGTGAATGCTAACAAATTAATCTGACCTTGAAGAAAAGAACTTATTTTTACCAATCTTAAATAATATTGACTTTGCGCATTAAACAAATTGTGCTATACCTATTCAGGTAATTAAAATAGTTGTTAAATAGTCTTCTTGATTCACAACTTCCACTCTGTGTCAAATCGCTGCAGTAGTGATTTTCCAGTGTAATTTTACACAAAAACTTGTATCACACAAGTCAAATTTGTCTTAATAAGTTAAAAAATGGGGGAAAAAACAAAGTAGGCAAAAAGTTGTGTCTGAAACTTCCATTGGAACACTACAGAAACTTTACTAACACTGGATATTTATTTTGACTTAAAAATCCAAACTTCTTAGCTAGGTTGTTTATTTTTAACTTTGACACAGTGGGATTATCATGTGATTCTGAAATATCCTATATCAAACCATTAGTTATGCACAAGGCAAAAAAAATTAATATAGTTATTAAGATAGTTCTAACCTGGAAGTTATATTTTTACTAAGCTTCATGAGATCAAGGATCTCATCTTTTTCCCTTTTGTATCTCATTAATGTTATTCATTTGAATCAAAAGTAGAGACTTGGGGCAGCTAGGTGGCACAGTGGATAGAGCACTGGCCTTGGAGTCAGGAGTACCTGAGTGCAAATCCGGCCTCAGACACTTAATAATTACCTAGCTGTGTGGCCTTGGGCAAGCCACTTAACACCATTGCCTTGAAAAATCTAAAAAACAAAAAACAAACAAAAAAAAGTAGAAACTTATTTAAGGCACTGGTGGACAAACCATGACCCAGAGTGGCAAATCTAGCTGCCTGTTTTGTATACCCACACCCCATGGCCCACTTCTAGGAGCTATTGTTTGGATTTGACCCCTCTGACTGTAGTAGGCCAAATCAGGATTGTCTACATATCAATTGCTGCAAAGCATAATAACACATAGCGATCATTAGAGAATTGCCAAAGTACAATATGCATTCTTTGAGGAAATGCCTTTATTAACAGGGAAGGTCAGCAAAGGCTTCATGGAGGTGGTGACAATTGGCATTTCTAAAGAAAGTGTAGTCTGGAAGGAAGAGCCCTTTATGAATCTGTGCTTAAAGTCATTCTGACTTTGCCTCCTCAAGGAAAGATAGGGTGGAGCATTGAAGAAGTGGTGTTAATTGTAAATGCTATGATTCTCTTGTTTAGTTTTCCTTTTTTCCCCCTTTCGATAATTTTCAGTAAAAAGAGGCAACAGTGGTATAGTCTGTGTGTGTGTGTGTGTGTGTGTGTGTGTGTGTGCGCGCACACGTGATTTTTTATTTCATATTTATTTATTCTCATTTTGTACAATTTTTTAGACAAAATATTCTTGTTTAAGAGTAAACAAATACCCCTCCCCCCAAAAATATAGACTTAACTTGAGTGATAAAGTAAAAGGGAGAGAAAAAATTAAAATTAAAATTAAAAAAATAATAGTAATAATTGTAGGTATGGCCAGGTGTTACAGTGAATTGAGCACCAGCCCTAGAGCCAGTAGCACCCAAGCCCATATCTAGCCCCATACACCCAACAATCACCCAGCTGTGTGACATGCAAGCCACCCCAACCCCACTGCCCTGCATAAACCAAAAAAAGAAAAAAAAAGACCTAAAATTAAAAAAAATAGTAATAATAGTAGGGGCGGCTGGATGGCGGACAGAGCACCGGCCCTTGAGCCAGGAGCACCCAGGTCTGAATTTGGCCTCAGACACCAAACAATCACCCTGCTATATGGCTCCAGGAAGGCCACCCAGCCCCATTTGCCCTGCACCCCCCCCCAAATAATAATAATAAAAAATGTGCTTCAGTCTGTTCCAACACCACCAACTCTGTCGCAAGTGGATCATATTCTTTATGATAAGTCCATCACAAAAGTTAGTTCCATATTTTTCCCCCATTGCCATTGCTGATCACAGCTCCCTCCTTTCGTATTTCTCCACTACCATGTACTATATTTTCTCTCTCCTTTCACTCTGTCTCTGCTATAGGGTAGCTGAGTGGTACAGCAGACAGATCCCTGGCCCTGGGGCCAAGAGGTCCCGAGCCCCACTACCACCCCTTAGGCCCAGCATCCACCTGGCCCTATGGTCCTGGATAGGCCATCTAATCCCAGCCCCTTGCAAGAAGTAAAAAAGGAAAATGTGTTATATCTGACCACTCTCCCCCCATGGTCCATCCTCTCCTCCATCACTCACATCCTTCCCCCTTCCTCCTGTCCCCCTTCTCTCCTTCTTACTCCAGATGTCTGTACCCCATTGAGTGTATATGCTGTTTCCTCTCCTAGACACCTCTAATGAGAGTGAAGATTCCCCTTTTCCTCCCCCTTCCATATCATTTCAATAGCTCATTGTAATAAAGAAAAAATCTTATTATATGAAATATCTTGGCCTATTCCCCCCTCTCCTTTTTCTTTCTCCCATTACATTTCCCTTTTTTATATTGACTCCATTTTTACACCATATTTTATCTTCAAATTCAGCTTTCTCCTGTGCTTTATCTATAAAAGTTCCTTCTACCTGCTCTGTTAATTGAGACAGTTCATATGAGTATTATCAGTGGCATTTTTCTATACAGGAATACATGCAGTTCATCATCATTAAGTCCCTCATATTTTCCCCTTCTCCTCCAATCTCTATGCTTCACCTGGGTCCTGTATTTGAAGATCAAATCTTCTGTTCAGCTCTGGCCATTCCAACAAGAACATTTGAAATTCCACTGGTTCATTGAAAGTCCATCTTTTTCCCTGGAAGAGGACATTCAGTTTTGCTGGGTAGTTGATTCTCGGTTGCATTCTAAGCTTTTTGCCTTCTGGTATATTATATTCCAAGTCCTATGAGCTTTTAATGTAGTTGCGGCTAAGTCCTGTGTGATCCTGCCTGCAGCTCCATGATATTTGAATTGTTTCCTTCTGGCTGCTTGTAATATTTGACTTGGGAGTTCTGGAACTTGGCTATAATATTCCTGGGGGGTGGTTTTTTTGGGATCTCTTTCTGGGGGGGGAAATCTGTGTATTCTCTCCATTTCTATTTTGCCCTCTGCTTTTAGGATATCAGGACAATTTTCCTGTAGTAATTTTTTGAAAATGATGTCAAGGCTCTTTTCCTGATCATGACTTTCAGGTATTCCAATAATTTTTAAATTATCTTTCCTAAATCTATTTTCCATATCAGTTATTTTTTCAATGAGATGTTTCACATTTTCTTCTAATTTTTCATTCTTTTGGATTTGAAGTATTGAGTCCTGATTTCTCATAAATTCATCAATCTCCCTGAGTTCTATTCTTTGTCTGAAGGATTTGTTTTTCCTCAGAGAGCTTTCTTATCTCTTTTTCCATCTGACCAATTCTGCTTTTTAAAGCATTCTTCTCCTCAATAACTTTTTGAACTGTTTTATTCATTTGACCTAAGCTGGTTTTTAGTATGCTATTTTTTTGGTTTTCCTTGACTAAAGTGCTGACTTCATTTTCAAGTTTTTCCTGCATCTCTCTCCTTTCTTTTCCCAGTTTTTCTTCTAACTCCCTCATTTGATTTTCAAAGTCTTTTTTGAGCTCTGTCATAGCCTGAGCCCAATTTCTGTTTTTCTTGGAGTCTTTAGATGCAGGCGCTTGTGCTTCCTCATTTTCAGACTGAGTGTTTTGATCCTTCTTGGGCTCACAGGCAAAATATTTCTCAATGGTGTTCCTGTTGTTTCTCTGCTTGCTCATTTCCCCAGCCTTAGCCTGTTTTGGGGGTGCTTCTTGAGCTTTTGGGACACTCCCACAAGGGTCTCAGTGTGTGTGAGACTCTGTCCTCCCTCCTGGTCTGTGAATGATCATATGTGCCCCCTTCTGCCATGGGGCTGAGGTGTGGGGGGGCTGCTGTTCTATGGGGGGTACCTAGACTGCAATCAGGATCTTAATGTGGTCAGAACCCTAGAGTCCTGTTCCAGGGGCAGAGCTCTGCAGTCTCTCTCTTCACTCCCTTCCCTCTGCTCAATGGACTCATGTCCTGGGGGTTCCTGCTTACTGGCTCCGCCTGCTTCTGTTTCCTGGATCTGGAGTACCTTGGCCATGCTGCTGGCTGTGTGCCCTGAGGGCTGGGCTTCACGTGCTGGCTCTGGCAATGGTTCCCCTGCTGTTCTCCCAATTTGTGTCTGGTGCTCCTCAGGGCAAAGGTCAGGAAACTCCCCTGCTGCTGTGAGCTGTGGCTCCCAGCACCCTGGGGCTGCCTCTGGGAGGCTGAAGTTCTTTCACTCAGGCGGGCCACCCCTCTCTCAGGCAGCCCCTCCAACCCTAGGGAGCAGAGTCTTTCTGCTCTTTTCCAGGTTACCTTGAGTAGGAGAACCGCCTCACTGGGTCCCTCTGTGGGTTCTGTCTCTCAAAAATTTAGTTAGAGTCCTTAGTTTAGAAGTTTTATGAGAGAAAGCCTAAGACAGGATCCTCTCTTGTCCTCATCTTGGCTCCACCCCCACAATTGTTCTTAAAGTCAGACAAACTCAGTTTATTTCCACTCTGACACTTATTAATCTATACTCTTGAGGAGTACACAGAATATTTCTGAGATTTAGTTTTACCATATAGACAACAGGAAAAATTGCATTTAAACTACCAACCTAACTAGTTGGTTGTGAAGGAAGAACTTTAGAAACTCCAGGTACTTCATTCAATCTATGATCTCTTCAAAATGAATCATAGAATTCAAGCATTGGAAGAGAATTCAGAAACACAATCACACTATTATGTGTGCATTTAATTCACAATTCATAAGTAGCTTCTTGTCTTGTGAATTGTTTTTTTTTTATATATTTTTGCATACATCCTAAACACAAGTCTGAGTCATTGAGTTACAGACTAATTCAATATATGATGAGAGACAGAGGGGAATTCAAGCATAGGGAATAGAATGAGAAAAGTCAAATAGCAAAGCATAGAGTATTGTGAGTTTGAATGTTTTAATTCATTCATAAAATAAAATAGGACAGCAGATTGTAATAGAAATCAGGCTCCAACTTTAAACATTTAGAAGAAACACAGATGATTTAGAAAGATACATATACAATTAAAAATAAAATATTGAACCAAAATCTAATATGCTTCTGTTTGAGTGGAAAAAAAGATATGGAAAGCTACCATAATCTCAGAGAAAGCAAAATTAAAAAAAATAGACCTAATTAAAAGAGATAAACAAAGGGACTACATTTTACTAACAATTCCAAACTGGTGAACTAACATCAGTATTGAACAAAATGCACCAAATGGTATAGCATGTAAATTCTTTTTTTTTTTTTTTAGGGTTTTGCAAGGCAAATGGGGTTAAGTGGATTGCCTAAGGCCACACAGCTAGGTAATTATTAAGTGTCTGAGGCTGGATTTGAACTCAGGTACTCCTGACTCCAGGGCTGGTGCTCTATCCACTGTGCCACCTAGCTGCCCCACATCTAAATTCTTGTAGAAAAAGCTAAATTTGTTAAAATAAAACTATAATCATAGGGGATCTAAATTTGCACTTCTTGGACAAAGATAGATTGAGCCAAAAATAAACAAAAATGATGCTAAGGAACTTAAAAAAATGTAGAAAGTTAGATATGATATATTTCTAGAGAATATTGAATTCAAATAGAAAGACATACATCAACTTCTACTGCAAAACACTTTCACTGAAATTGACAATGCATTGGGATATAAAAAATTTCCAAAATAAATGTAAAAAAGTAGACATATTAATTTTACTAATACAAATACAATAAAATTTGCAATGAACAGAAGTTCTTTGAGACTAAGATTTAAAATTAATTAAAAACTAGATAGCTTTATCCTAAAGAATGGGAGTATCAAAGCACAAATCATAGAATCAATGAAAGATTTTATTAAAGATAATGGGAAAATTGAGACAACATACCAAAATTTATTAGATGCAGCTAAAGAAGTAATTAAGGGGAAATTTCTAACTCTTTAATCAATAAAAGAAAAAAGGAACAGATCAATAAATTAGACATAAAAAATCACTTCAAATAAATACCAAAGTAGAAATCCAGAAAATCAAAGGAGAGATTAACCAAATTGAAAGAAAATATACAAATAATGAATATTAATAAGAGTTATTTTAAAAAACTATCCTATAAACTAAAAAATACAAACCACAGCTAATTTGATGAAGAAAAAGAAAGATCACATTAGTAATATCACAAATGAAAAGATATATTCATAGCTATTTACCAAGAAATGAAAATGATTCAGTCATTTTGTCCAACTGTATGACACTTAAAACTGACAATCCTTTATGAAATAAATCAATATGTACAAAAAAGAGAAATTGCATCATTTGACAGAATTGTAAATAAAGTACTAAAAAAACTATCTTATGAAACAGATCATCAATGGACCCCCCACACACACACACAGGAGAAAAAAGCAATCTCTGATTGATTTATAAGTGATTTCTACCAAATATTAAAAAATGGTTCTAATACTACTAAAAAATCTGAATAAATAAGAAAAGAAAGGATACTAAGAAATTTCTTATGTAACACAAATGCAGTTTTGATAATTAAAAGAGAAGTAAAAAAGAAAGAAAATTAAAGACCAATTTTTCTAATGTATATTTACACAAAAATGTTAAATAGATTATTAGCAAGGAGACAATAGCAATATATCAGAAAGTTCATATATTGAAGCTTGTTAATAAGATCTGGGATGATTCAAGGACATCCATTATCACCATAATTATTCAATATTGTCCTAGATGTGTTAGTTACTGCAAATGGACACAAAAATAATTTGAAGGCAGGAACATGGGCAAAGAGGAAATAAAACTGTTGCTTATAATTTGAGAAATTAATGTTAAACGACTCTTAGGAAATACATAATACTCATAAGATTGTCTAAAATATAAAAGGAAAATGAAAATTTAGAGGATCTGTGGAAAAACAGCTACATTAATGCACTATTGATGTCAATTCTGGGAAAATAAGGTGAATTTATGCTTCCCGAATCTTTTGAACTGTCCATATCCTTTGAGTCAACAATAATGCTTTTAGGTCTATATCCCAAAGATATCAAAGAAAGCATCCCCATTTATAGCTGCTCTTATGGGGATGGTGAAGAACTGGAAATTGTTGGGATTCACATCAAATGGGGGGATAGCTAAACTATGATTATGGATGTGAAAAAATATGATTATACTTTAAGAAATGATAAAGAGGATAATTTAAAAAGAAACACAAGAAGACTTGTATGAATTTGTGAGGTAATAGCCAAGTACTCAGACAAGAAATGTAAAACCGTACCCATATTTATAGAATGAATCAGAAAGATTTACTGAACTGAGGTAGATTCATAAAGTTCAGAGAAGGTACAATGTTTTTATAAGAATGAGGATCAGATTATCTGTTTCTAGGACTCTGGGTAGACCTTTCTTCATATCTATTTATCTTTTAAAACCAGGCTTGTGTGGTTAAGCTAATTTTCAGAAATGAATACAAAATAGAATATGTTGACACTTTTTGTAGGCTACTTGCAATTTCAAGCAGAATGTGAGCCAGGGGACTTGGATTATATGTCTGTCTATGTGTGTGTGTGTATGTGTGTGTGTGTGCGTGTGTGCCTGCAGACAAGGGGATGGCAGGGTCAGGATTTACAAATTATAGCAAAGTGAAATAAACCTAACCAGGAGAATAGTTTTTATAATAACAGTAATATTGTGAAGATATTTTAATGTCTTTGATAACTTTCTGATCAACTTTGATAACTAATCTTCTCAACATAATGAAAAATCACAAATTCAAAGGATTCATGATGCAAACATGCTTTCTACTTCTAGAAGGAGAGCAGATGAATTTAGGGTACAAATTAAAACATTTTCTTTTCTTTCTAGATTTTTCTTAATTTTATTTTTGGACACAGCTAATATAAAATATTGTGTGTGTGTATGTGTGTGTGTGTGTCTCCAATCACACATTTATTTATATACACATATATTATATATATGTAATATGGTTTGTTTTTCTTGACAACTCAAAGAGTAAGGAAATGGGAAGAAATTTAGAATTGGAAATAAAATTGATAATGAAGTAAACTAGAAAAAAACACAAAAAGAGATCAGGGAAGCTGTTTTTGTAGTGGCCAAGAACTGGAAATTGAGGGGACGCCTATCAATTGGGGAATGGTCAAACAAGTTATAGTACATGAATATTATGAAATATTATTGTTCTATAAGAAACCATAAACGATTGGACTCTAGAGAAGCATGGAATGAGTTATAGGATCTGATGCTGAGCAAAGGGACTAGAACCAACAACATTGTGAGATGATTAACCTTGATGGAAGCAGCTCCTCTCAGAAATTCAGAAAGCTAGAACAAACATATTAGACCAACTATGAACAGACAATGTTATCCCCATCCAGAAGAAGAAAAATCAAACAAAAATAAAAAACCCTTCAGAATCTGATGAACACTTTAGAAATATCTCTTATGTATTTCTTTCCCTTAATCTTAATTTCTTGTACTGAAAAGGACTAATATGTAAACGTGTTTGCCAAACTATGCATGTACAATGTTAACTTTACTGTTCACTGGGGTGGGAAGGGAGAGAGGAAGGGAATTCTGTAACTTAAAAAAAATATGCATATTTATAAATGTTAAAAAAATCTTTCATAATATGTATTTGGAAAAATAAAATATCAAAAAAAAAGAAAAAGAGATCAAGTTAGATGCTTTCAGGAAATTCAAGTATTCATTAACTAATCTAAGTTTCTCTTAGAAACAAAGATTTAACTTTTAAAAAAAATAACATTCTACTGGTATTTTTTTTATGACTTTGAGATATAATTTCCAAAGAAGTAAACTAGTGTTATGTCATATACACTCACATATTTATAACAACACTTTTTATAGTAATAAAGAACTGAAAATAAAGTTGATATCAATCAGTTGCACCTGGAGATTTCTTCAAAAAATTTTAGAATATAAATATAATGAAATATTAAGGAGTTGTAATAAATGTTCATCACAATTAATAGAGACAAACATGGGAAAATGAATAAGAACTGATGTGAAGTAAGTAGAACTTGGAGAACAAGGTATACAATGAGTACAATAATGTAAATGCTAAAAAAAGTTAAAATCAATGATTTCTAAATTATAATAAAGAATTCACTGGAGGAAGTTACCTCAAGCTTCTCTGCTGAAGTGGAATCACATGGAATTGAAATATTGCATAAATATCAGGCATTTTTGACATATAATTTTGCTGAACTTAAAAACATCTTTTTAAAAAAAATTCTATATTAGGGGCAGCTAGTTCAAATCTGGCCTCTGACACTTAATAATTACCTAGCTGTGTGGCCTTGGGCAAGCCACTTAACCCCATTGCCTTGAAAAATCTAAAAAACTAAACAAATAAAAAAATTCTATATTAAATGGATGACTGTCTGGAAAGATATAAAGAATATAGTTGGAAATTCAGTTGATGTAAAAGCCTAAATTATGAGTACAATTTCATTTAAAAATAAAGTAAACTGGCAAAAAAGTGAATTATGTGCTCCATCTACTCCCTTCAAAACTTGTCCTTTGTCACATATTGGCAGAGTGCTAAAGTCCTTCAAAGTTGCTTTTCCCAAAATATTGTGGGGATTGAATGAATTGTTCTAATTCTCACTTCTTCCAATATCAGTTTATGGAAGTTTTTTCAAATTCTTCTGAACTATCTGTCCATTTCATTATTTCTTATGGCATGATAATATTCCACTTCAATCAGAGATCATATTTTCTTCAGCATTTCCAAAATAAGAACATAGTCCCTTAAGTTGTAAACAGAACTATTTTAGAGTTCCTACAAATATTTTTACATATAGATATATGTGCATATTTATACACACACATATATCTTTTGTCTTTCTTTAATTTTATTGAATATAGACTTAACTACTATAGATGGGTGGAAGGACTTGAATAATCTTGTATCATTTGGGGCCTAGTTGCAAATTGTTTTCAAGAGTGGTTAGACCAATTTACAATGCCACCAATAGTGCACAGGTGTTTTCCTGTAGCTTTTCTAACATAATAAAACATTTTATTGACTTGTATTCCAATATATAATTAAATCAGTTTTCTTGCCACAGTATGGACTACCCATTACCTCCTCAAAGCTTGCCTCCAAGAATTGAATAAAACTAATTTTAAAAACATCAGTAAGAACTGATTGAACTAAGAACACTCCTTCTCAACTCTGCCCACAGTCATGAAATTCTCCAGAAAAAGATGCCTTGCTTGGTCATTTCTCCTTTTTATAAAAACAATCTACCCTACAACAACAGGATATTGAGTCAGACTGTAAATACAAGTAAATACCTTTCCTTCTTTCACATTTTAGGGCCTCACAAACCCATTTTTTGAAGACAATCTATCTGGCTGTTCTTGTGGTTATTAGCAGCAGTTGCTGCCTTGCTCCTCCCACAGCTCAGTTGTCCCATCTTTTTTATTGTGATAACAATATGTGCCATTTAGTTAATTAGTATATCAAACTCATTAAATGGCATCTTAGTATGCCCCAAAGTGTGTGACTCATTTCCAGACAGTCAGTTTTACATGGGAACCATCTGGCTAAGGGACACTACAAATACAAACATGTTTTTCCTCTCCAGTTCACCATTAATTACTACATTCCTATGAGGTAAGGCATAGAAAAATTTGGGTGCATTTTCAGTAAGAAATGACCAGTCAAGGAGGTGACAACAAGGTTTAGCCTTGAAAAAGCTACAACTCACTGAAGTAGTCAGCAGTTATATTGTGCATTTTGTGGGTGTAAGCAGAGAAGAAAATAAGGAAAAAAGTGTTTCAGATAGACTCAGTGAAGCACTCAGGCCCTTTAATAAGAATAAAGATTAAGAAGAATAAGGGGAAATACTTATTTTTCTTCCTTTCTTCCTTTATTTTCTTCCTATGATTTCTCTCTCATCACATTCAACTTAGATCAATGTATACCCTGGAAACCTTGTGCAGACTAACAAACTCCATTATGGGGGGGGGGGGGGAAGAAAGATTAGGGGGAAAATTGTAAAACTCAAAAATAAATGAAATTAAAAAAAAGAAGAGGGAGAGAAGAATGTATGATTGCATAGATGTATGCCGATGACACAACAGATGTTTATGATTAATAATTGAAATTAGCTGTATTCAAATTTGCAGAATATAGGAAAAAAAGGAAAAGAATCTACCAATGATTTGTCTTCTGTAGATTTGCCATTGGCATGAATAATTGCTCCTGTCTCAACTGTGTCTCATCCATTAAAATACTATCAGTCCTCTTTTTATTTATTGTTTTTTACAAGGCAATGGGGTTAAGTGACTTGCCCAATATCACACAGCTAGGTAATTAAGTGTCTGAGGTTGTATTTGAACTCAGGACTTCCTGACTCAAGGACCAGTGCTCTATTCACTATGCCATCTAACTGCCCCAAAATGCTATCAGTCTTTACTGAGCTAGAACATTCATATGGAGCAATTAAGAGTCAAAAATATCAAGGACACTGATGAAAAAAATGTAAAGGAAGGTGGCCTACCTCTACAAGATCTAAAACTATACTATACAGCAGCAGTCATCAAAACTGCCTGGTACTGGCTAAGAAATAGAATAATGGATCAGTGGATTAGGATAGGTTCAAAGGAAACTGCAGTAAATGACTATAGCAATCTACTGTTTGACAAACTCAAAGACATCAGCTTCTGGGATAAAAACTCACTATTTGACAAAAATTGTTGGGAAAACTGGAAAATAACATGGGAAAAAGCTAGGCATAGATCCACATCTCACACAATACCAAAATAAGGTCAAAATGGGCACAGGATTTAGACATAAAGAGTAATACCATAAATAAATTCATAGACCAAGAAATACTCTATCAGTCTATGGAAAGGGGGATAAATTTATGACCAAACAAGAATTAGAGAACAGTGAAATAATTTTCACAGCTAAGGGTTCTTATAAAGGTCTTATTTCTAAAATATACAGGTAAATGCATCAAATTTATAAAGTTACAAGTCATTCTCCAATTGATAAATGGTCAAAGAATATGAATAGACAGTTTTCAAATGAAGAAATTAAAACTATATATATATATATATATATATATATATATATAAAATCACATAAAAATGTATTACTGATTAGAGAAATGCAAATTAAAACAAATATGAGGTACCACCTCATATCTATCAGATTGGCCAAGATGACAAAAAGGGAAAACAATCAATGTTGGAGAGGTTGTGGGATGACTGAGCCATTAATGCATTGTTGGTAGTTGTGAACTGATCCAACCATTTTGGAGTACAATATGGAACTATGCCCAAAGAGGAATGAAATTGTTTTTTCCCTTAGATCTAGAGGTTTATCTCCAGAAGAAATCATAAAAAAGGGGAAAGAGCTCACATGTTCTAAAATAGTTATAGCAGCTCTTTTTTTGTAGTGGTAAAGGAAATTGAGGGAACACCCATCAATTGGGGTGTGTCTAAACATGTTAGGATACATGAATCTTATGGAATACTATAGTTCTATAAGAAACCATAATGATAGGAGTCTAGAGATGTATGGAATGAATTACAGGGTTTGATGCTAAGTGAGGGGAACAGAACCAAGAGAGCATGTAAATATTAACAATAACATTGTGAGTTGATCAACGTTGTTGGATATAGCTCCTCTCAGCAGTTCAGAGATGTAAGACAATTATATGAGACTGACTATGGACAATCCAGAGGAAGAACAACAAAACAAACAAAAAAACTTTTCAGAATCTGATGAATACTACATTCACTTTTTTCTTTTTTTTTAATTTTATTTTTTAATTCTCATTTTGTACAAATTTTTTTACATTAATAAAATATTCTTGTTTAAGAGTAAACAAAATACCCCACCCCCATGAATATAGACTTGCTTGGGCGATAAAGTAAAGGGGAGAGAAAAAAAATTAAAATAAAAAAAAGAATAATAGTAACAATCGTAGGTATGGCCAGTTGGTGGAATGGACAAAGCACCAGCCCTGGAGCCACGAACATCTGAGCCCATATCCAGCCCCGTAGACCCAACAATCACCCAGCTGTGTGACATGCAAGCCACCCGATCCCCACTGCCCTGCAAAAACCAAAAAAAGAAAAAAAAGGTCCTAAAATAAAATAAAATAGTAATGATAGTAGGGGTGGCTGGGTGGCAGACAGAGCATTGGACCTTGAGCCAGGAGCACCTGGGTCCAAATCTGGCCTCAGACACCCAAAGATCACCCTGCTATATGGCCCCAGGCAGGCCATCCAGCCCCACTTACCCTGCACCCTCCCCCAAATAATAATAACAAAAAATGTGCTTGAGTCTTTGTTCCAACACCAACAACTCTGTCATGGGTGGATCTCATTCTTTATGATCAATCCATCACAAAAGTTACTTCCATATTTTTCCATCGTTGCCATTGCTAATCACAATGCCCTCCTTTCTTATTTCTCCACTACTATGGACTCTATTTTCTCTCTCCTTTCACTCTGACTCTGCTGTAGGGTCACTGAGTGGTGCAGCAGACAGATCCCTGGCCCTGGGGCCAAGAAGCCCTGAGCCCCCATACCACCACTTAGGCACAGAATCCACCTGGCCCTGTGGTCCTGGGCAGGCCTTCCAATCCCAGCCTCTTGCAAGAAGTAAAAAAGAAAATGTGTTATATCTGACTACTCTCCCCCCATGGTCCATCCTCTCCTCCTTTATTCACATACCCACCCCTTCCCCCTGATCCCCCCCTCCTTCTTACTCCAGATGCCTATACCCCATTGAGTATATATTCTGTTTCCTCTCCTAGCCACCTCTGATGAGAGCAAAGGTTCCCTCATTCCCCTTTGCCTCCCCCCTTCCATATCATTGCAATAGCTTATTGCAATAATAAAAAAAATCTTATTATATGAAATATCTTGGCCTATTCCCCCTCTCCTTTTTCTTTCTCCCACTACATTTCCCTTTTTTCTATTGACTCCATTTTTACACCATATTTTATCTTTGAATTCAGCTTTCTCCTGTGCTTCAACTATAAAAGCTCCCTCTACCTGCTCTATTAACTGAGGAGGTTCATATGAGTATTATCAGTGTCATTTTTCTATGCAGGAATACATGCAGTTCATCCTCATTAAGTCCCTCATATTTCCCCCCTCTCCTCCAATCTCCATGCTTCACCTGAGTCCTGTATCTGAAGATCAAACCTCCTGTTTAGCTCTGGCTATTCCAAAAGGAACATTTGAAATTCCCCTGGTTCACTGAAAGTCCAACTTTTTCCCTGGAAGAGGACATTCAGCCTTGCTGGGTAGTTCATTCCTGGCTACATTCTTAGCTCCTTTGCCTTCCGGTATATTGTATTCCAAGCCCTACGAGCTTCCAATGTAGTTGCTGCTAAGTCCTGTGTGATCCTGACTGCAGCTGCATTATATTTGAACTGTGTCCTTCTGGCTGCTTGTAATATTTCTCTTTGACTTGGGAGTTCTGGAACTTGGCTATAATATTCCTAGGGGTTGGTTTTTAGGGATCTCTTTCTCAGGGGGATCTGTGGATTCTCTCCATTTCTATTTTGCCCTCTGCTTCTAGAATATCAGGGCAATTTTCCTGTAGTAATTCTTTGAAAATGATGTCAAGGCTCTTTTCCTTTCAGGTATTCCAATAATTTTTAAATTATCTTTCCTAAATCTGTTTTCCATATCAGTTGTTTTATCAATGAGATATTTCACATTTTCTTCTAATTTATCATTTTTTTGGTTTTGAAGTATTGATTCCTGATTTCTGGTAAATTCATCAATCTCCCTGAGTTCTCTTCTTTGTCTGAAGGATTTGTTCTCCTCAGAGAGTTTTCTTATCTCTTTTCCAATCTGGCCAATTTTGCTTTTTTAAGGCATTCTCCTCCTCAATAACTTTTTGAACTGTTTTATCCATTTGACCTAAGCTGGTTTTTAGCATGCTATTTTCTTCAGCATTTTTTTGGATTTCCTTGACTAAGCTGCTGACTTCATTTTCAATTTTTCCTGCATCTCTCTCTCCTTTCTTTTCCCAGTTTTTCTTCCAACTCCTTCATTTGATTTTCAAAGTCTTTTTTGAGCTCTGTCATAGCCTGAACCCAATTTCTGTTTTGCTTGGAGTCTTTAGATGCAGGAGCTTGTGCTTCTTCATCTTCAGACTTGGTATTTTGATCCTTCTTGGGCTCATGAGCAAAATATTTCTCAATGGTCTTCCTCTTATTTCTCTGCTTGCTCATTTTCCCAGACTAAGCCTGGTTTGGGGTGCTTCCTGAGCTTTTTGGGACACTCCCACAAGGGTCTCAGTGTGTGAGGCTCTGTCCTCCCTCCTGGTCTGTGAATGACCATAAGCGCCCCCCTCTGCCACGGGGCTGAGGTGGGGGGGGGGCCTAGACTGTGATCAGGATCTGAATGTGGTCAGAGCCCCAGAGACCTGTTCCAGGGGCAGAGGACAGAGCTCTACAGTCTCTCTTTACTCCCCTCCCTCAGCTCAATGGGCTCACCATGCTGCTTGCTGTGTGCCCTGAGGGCTGGGCTTCATGTGCTCGCTCTGGCAGAGGTCTCCCGCTGTTCCCCCACTTTGTGCCCGGTGGTCCCTGGGGGAATCCCCCGCTGCTGTGAGCCGTGGCTCCCAGAACCCTGGGGCTGCCTACAGGAGGCTGAAGTTCTTTCACTCTGGGGAACCATCCCTCTGGCGGGCCGCCCCTCTGACCCCGGGGAGCAGAGCCTTTCTGCTCTTTTCCAGGTTACCTTGAGTAGGAGAACTGCCTCAATGGGTCCCTTTGTGGGTTCTGTCTCTCAAAAGTTTAGTTAAAGTCCTTAGTTTCACGTTTTTATCAGAGAGTGCCTAAGACTGGACCCCTTCTTGTCCCCATCTTGGCTCCACCCTCTACATTCACTTTTTAAAAAATCTACTCCTATGCATTTCTTTCCCTTAATCCATATTCCTTATACTGAAAATGACTAATCTGTAAAACTGTTTAACACAAAGGTCAATGTTCATACAACATTCACTGCTGAGGGGAGGGGAGTGGGAAGGAAGAGTGGAAGGAAATTATATAACTTAAAAATATACATAGGCATATATGGATGAATGTTGAAAAACTTTCATAACATTATTTGGAAGAATAAAGTATCAATTAAAATAAAAATACAAAAATACAAAAAAAGAAACCAGGAATGGTCATACTCTAGGGAAGTATGGAATGAATTATAGAAATACATGAGCAAAGGGAGAAAATACCAAGAGAACACTGTACACATTACATTGAGAGTTGAACAATCTTTTTTTTCTTTTCTTTTTTTTTTTTTAGGTTTTTGCAAAGCCACACAGCTAGGTAATTATTAAGTGTCTGAGACGGGATTTGAACCCAGGTACTCCTGACTCCAGGGGCAGTACTTTATCCATTGCCCCACCTAGCCGCCCCAAGAGCTGAACAATCTTAATGAATGTAGTTCTTCTCAGAGAGCCAGGACAACCCTAAGAAATTAGCTATGGACATTGCTATCCCTATCCAGAGAAAGAAAAACAAAACAAAACAGAAAAAAAAATCCTACAGAATCTGAATGAACACTAGACTTACTTTTTAAAAATGTCTCTTATGGGAGCAGGTAGGTTGTGTAGTGGATAGAGCACTAGTACATGAGTCAGGAGGACCTGAGTTCAAATCCAACCTCAGACACTTAATAATTATCTAGTTGCATGACTTTACCCCATTACCTTAAATAAATGAAATTTTTTAAAAAGTAAAAATTTCTCTTATGTATTTCTTTCCTATCTCATGGATTTCATTCTTTTCCCATGATCCTAATTCCTGATATTGAAAATGACTAATTTGTAAATATGTGAAACTTAAATGTGTATGTATAATATTAATCTGACTGCTGTTATTTGGCGGGGTGAGAAGGGAAGGTGTGGAAGGAAATTATATAATTTTAAAATATGCATATGCATATGAATTAATGTTGAAAAACTTTCACAACATGTAATTAGAAAAATAATAAAATATCAGTTAAAAACGCAATCAGTCCATGAGATAACCAGTTCAGAGTTTGTACTATAAAAAGTTCAAATTATACTTGTCCAGCTGCTTTCATGTTGGTTGTTAAAAATGCTTTTGGAGAGATGGTGTTGTCAGGTAACTAGATTACCAGCTTATCCATTTTTAGCAGTCCTAGTTACCACTCCCACAAGAGTTGACATAATTAATTCCCTATTTGTTGGGAATTTAATTAGAGGCAACACCAAAATGCCATTTCTTTAACCCCACTGCCCACCAGCATTACATGAATAATTTTCTACCAAACAATTGAACTATTTTTCCAGAATGACAGTTTGTTGTCAAAACTATTTAGAGGATGATTGTGAAATCAGATGAGGAATAGGTATTGTCATTTTTACTTTGAAAACAAATCTCTAACTATACCATACTGTATCCTATTGCAGGGAAAAAATAATTTTTAATAAAGATAGGTGGAAATGTATTAGGTCAAGGTATTCTGGAGTTAATTCTAATTTATGAGCTGATTGTTAAATTTTCAGTGTATGCATTTAATCCTCAGAAACTGACAAATACTAAAAGTCAGGACTTAATTTGCTATTGATTGTTAAGACTTAAGAAAGTAATGAAGAAAATATCAAAGAAGTAGAATAAAGTTGTTAATGGTGTTTTTCTGGAGAGTCACTTGTTAAATATTTGTTACCACATCACTGAAAATTAATCTTGGAGTCCGGAAGGCCTGTGTTTGAATCTTGCCTCAGTCATTTACTAACGTTATGATTCTGGCCAAGTCATTTAATCTCTCTAGCTTCAATGTCCTAATTTCTAAAATGAGAATAATAATAACACCTTCTACAAAGGATTACAATGAAGAAGAAATGAGAGAAGACTTGTAGGGTGTTTTTTTAATTGATATTTTATTTTTTCAAATACATGTTATGAAAGTTTTTTCATAATTCATCCATATGCACATATATATATATATATATTTTTTTTTTAAGTTAGAAAATTTCCTTCTACCCTCTCTTCCCACCCTCCTCCCCTAAGCAGTGAATAGTCAGGCTACCATTGTATGCACATATTTTTGACAAACATATTTATAGTTTAGTTATTTTTGGCATGAGGAATTAGGATTAACGGAAAGAGATACATAAGAGATAATTTTTATAAAGTGATTATCAGATTCTGAAGGGTTTTTTGGTTTTGTTTTGTTTTTCTTCCTCTGGATGAGGATAATGTCTATACTCAGGTCTAATACAGTTCTCCTAGTTCTCTGAACTGCTGAGAGGAGCTGCTTCCATCAAGGTTGATTATCTCACAATGTTGTTGTTAATTTATGGATTGTTCTCTTGTTTCTGCTCCCTTCACTCAGCATTAGATCCTCAGTCTATGCTTCTCTAGAGTCAGACCATTTATGATTTCTTATAGATCAATAATATTCCATAGTAATTATGTATCATAAATTGTTTAGTCATTCCCCAATTAATGTATATTGTAGGGTGTTTTGTAAATTTTTTGTCATACTACTACTAATACATCTAATTATTTAATATTTTCCATGTGACCTTATTTTAAACAAACCATTACAAACCATTTGAAATATCATCTCAATATATAATAATATATGGATTTTCCTTTCTGTTTACACTGAGTAAGCTTGACTTCTTTGCACAATCCAGCACTTAGCACAGTCCATAGTAGAAAATAAACAAATGCTAGTTAATGAAATAGTTATTCCAAAAAATAAAAGAGTGGGAAAGGAATATTTCTCCAACATAGAAATAGAATTATTCTTAAATCCTCTTAATACTTCTAGAAGATATTAGTGATAGGAGGGGTAATTTACTTTTTGGGTTTATATAGCATAAAACATGGAGTCTTCAGGTTGACAAAGTTGAGTTATTCACTTTGACCACCTTGATTTTCATCTCAGTTTTGCTACTAATTAGCTAGGCAATTTTGGGTTGTCACTTAATTTCTTTGGGTCTCAGTTAACCCATCTACAGAATAAAAGCATTGGACTAGATTAGTTGTAAGACCCCTTTTAGCTTTAAAATTCTAAGATTTTTTTTTTACTGATTCCTGGTTTTTGTAGCCTATCTTATCCTCACTATTTTCCCAAATCATATTACTTCAAACGTGCCGCCAGGGCCCACCTATACAATTGAAAAGATCATGGATTTATTTCAATATAGTATATCCTTATGGCATACTTTGCTATTTCACAATATTGGGGCTATTATTACCATATTTTCCTCAAAATAAGATCAGGTCTTTATATTAATTTTTGCCCCAAAAGATACATTTGAGCCTATTTTCAGGGAATGTTTGGAGATAGGCAGTCATTCCTTATAGGAATCAATATTTGATCCAGTCTTCTTTCTGTGAGGAAGTTCTTCATGTCTTTAGTGTGGTGAGGGCTGGCTGAATCCCAGACCAACAGATCTCTTTGGCCACCTTGTAAAACAAGTGGCAGCATTAAATGGATCTAGTTCTTTCTAACTGCTTATGTGCACCATTTTTTTGTTTGTTTGTTTCAATAATATAAAAACATGGTCAATCTTATCTTTCTTGTCCTTAGTGATGATTAGAGTTGGGACCTTCTATCTATCCAGATGTTATCAAATGTGCATGTGCATTGTGTTTGTATTCTGATTGGTCATTTGGCAATGTTTCAAATTTATATAAGCATTTACCTCTGTTCTAAGGGGCCTGTTTGTGTATTTACAAATATTTAACTATAATTTGTTATCATTCAAGAATTAATGTCAATAATATTATCTATAATTATATGTTAATATTGCTTTCTTATAATTCAAGATGTCCATCATGTGTTGAAATGAATGTACCAAATATGTTCATATGGCTGACAATCTTAATCCTGAAAAATATCATGCTAGGGCTTATTTTGGGGGAAATGTAGTAAGACTAAAATGCCATTTTATTTGTTCCAACTTTAGGGAATACTAGCTAAGACAAAATGAAGCCTTCATGCAGACTTTTATGAAACTCTCTGGATACTTCCACCTACCATAACTTTTCCTTTAAGATCTACCACTTCATTTATATAGTTCCATAATACCTTTACTACTCTAGGTTCTGAAAAGAAAAAAAAAAACAGAAGAAATAGGAACTTCAACACAAAGCTCCCAGTACGTTTCACAAAGAACTAAAAAGCAGGTAGAAAAAAGACCTTTCTTTGTAGTTTTGATGATGTAGTGATACACTTTCAGGAGGAATGAACAAGCCATTTAAAAAGAAAACACAAAACTCACCAACCTTATCCCTAAACTTGGACCCAAACTCTTGAGATGTCAGATGATTTATTTTTTCCACCCTGTTTCATTTTCATGCCCCCCTGATTTCCTATATTCTGATTCAAAACATAATGGCCCTTCTCAAAGATTTCCAGTCTCCCAGGAAGCAAGAAATTCTGAAAACCTTGTCAGAAAGTCTCTTCACATAAAATTCACAAACCATTTTTGTAGACTCAAGGGGTTTCTCCCAGTTCCTTTAAGTATCTAGGCTTTAGACGTCAACCCCATTTTGGGAAAACCTCTGAACTTTTAGAGGTTCACCCATCACTAATTTTCAGGTCCACTGGAGCATTACATGACTTGCTTTCAACCTTTCCTACAAATTCAGAACCCCAATGAAAGGAGAGGAAAAAAGCATCTAATTTGATTCAAGAAACAGTAGAATAGTCTTTGAGGAGACTTAGAAATCTAGGGACTGAATACCCCTTGCCTCTTTTACCTATAAATTTTTTTTTCCTTAAAGAAAATGGAGACAATCTAAAAATATGATTCAAAAAATACATATATAGATATTAGGCTTCTTTTTCCTTCCTCATAATCAGCTGTGATTTCATTCTCAGAGACTGAGTCACTATGTAGCCAATTAGCAGGCAATTCGGGCTCTGTTCTTCCATTTCCTAGTATTATTTCCTTTTCCCTTTCCTTCAAGTGGTTGTCTCAAAAGATTAAAAAGCTAGGTATGCTGCCTTCTAGTTCACCATAGTAAAAGCTACTAGGCTTCTCATTTTCAGCTAGGGCTTCTGAGGTCCCTTTCTGAGGAATGTTAGTTTCCACAACCTCACTTATAGGTCTTAATAAAACAGGAAGGTGATTTCAATAACCTAGAGTGTGGGTATTTATTTCCCTATTTAAATAGAAATTCCCAAAGCCTTATTGAGATTCAGGGGCCAGAGCAAATAACTAAATAGCACAGTATGTTTCCTCTCAATTTCAGTATTTCATATGTAGAGCTCAAAAAAAAAAATAATCTATTCAGGATTGTGGATTTCCATCCTCCCCAAAGAGTAGTTTATTGTGAACAGAGAGAACCCCATCCAACCTAGAAAATAGGATATTGACTTTCATGAAATTCATCCTGCATAAAGAATATTTGTAATAAAATTACTCCACAGAGAACTGGAAATAAAGGGAAATAGACACCAATCATGCCATTAAACTCACAGAAGATTATCAATAGAATATTAAGTACTGTTTCCTTTTGCAAATTAAGCTGGAGAAGCATTGTTATTGTTATTGTTCTTGTACCAACCATGCAATCTGAAGAGATGGTAATGCAGGGAATACAAAACAGCAAGGAAGTTCAATAGGTAATGACTTTGTTTAGGATCATAGGATCATATATCTGGAGCAGGAAATTTAACTGATAATCTAAAGGGGGGGGAAGAATACAAAATAAATTAACAACTTATTCAACTTCATTCTAAGATTTACATGGTTGCTAGATTATCTTTTAAATTGCCAGCACAATTTTATTAGAATTGTATTTAATGACATTTAATTTTGTAAATAATTGATATAACAATTTTTCTTTGCCATTGTTTGATTATGCTATGAGTTGGCTATTGCATGATAGAGTTGTCTCCAGATGTTGTAAAAAAATGGAATCTTTAAATAGCAATATGTCTGCAATAGAAAAGTTATGAAATTGGATAAGAGAGAGGGACAAAAGATTGTGTGTGTGAAAAAAAGATGAATGAAAACTGAAATAACCCATAGATATTGAGAAGCTGGAAGTACCTGTATGCTTAGCTAGTGTTACTGAATAGAAGAGGGGAATATCCTGTATTGGGAATCCATTGACTTTTACATTTTATATGACATTTTTCTTTAAAATACTTTTTTATTCATTTAGTTAAATATTTCATAATTTTATAATTAATAATTTGCTAATGATTTTACATGTGAAATTATGCAAAACATTTCTATATTATTCATGTTACAAGGGAAAGCACAGATAAAAAATAAAATGAGAAAAATAAAGTATGGTTCAATCTGCATCAAGAGTTCATCAGTTCTCTCTCTGGATGTGGATAGCATTTTTTATCATGGGTATTTTGGAATTGTTTAGGATCATTGTCTTAATCAGTATTGCTAAATCTTTCACAGTTTATCTTCCTTGCAATATTTCTTTAATGGGGTGTGCAATGTTCTCCTGGTTTTGCTCACTTCACTTTGTATGAATTCATATAAATCTTTCATATTTTTATTTTTTTGAAAATATCCTTATCATCCTTCTCATAGTACAATAATATACCACCACAATATTATACCACAACTTGTCCAGTAATTTATCAGTTGATAGGCATTTCCTCTATTTCCAATTCTTTGCCAAAACAAAAAAAAGCTGTTATAAATATTCATTAGGTATGTTACTGGTTTATAGCTTTTTTATTTTTATTTACCCTAGTTTAGGTATCAAAACTATATTTGTGTCATTGGTAAGACTCCTTTACCCATTTAACAAAATAGCTTATGTAGTACTGTGATTAATTATTCTTTAAATGTTTGATAGAATTTACTTGTAAATCCATCTGGTCCTAGGAATTTTTTTCCCCAAACTGTTTTATGACTCTTTTGTTTCCTTTTTTTTTCCTAAGATAGGATTATTAGGTATCCTATTTTCTCTTCTGCTAAATTGAGCAGTTTATATTTCTATATTCATCTGATTCACTTAGATTTTTCAGTTTTCCCCCTGAATATAATTTGGCAAAATAACTCCTAATAATTGTTTTAATTTCATCTTTATTGATGGTGCATTCCTCTTCATTTTTGATACTGGAAATTTGGTTTTCTTCTTTTAAGCCAGATTAACCAGTGATTTATCTTTTTTTTCTCATAAAGCCAGCTCTTAGTTTTATTTATTAGTTTATTCATTTATTTTTAAACTTTTAATTTCTTTAATCTCTCCTTTGATTTTTCAGGATCACATTTTTGGTATTTAATTGGGGTTTCTATATTTTCTTTTTTAATTGCATACTCAATTCATTGATCTTCTCTTTTTTATTATTGTATGCATTCACAGGTATATATTTACTGCTAAGTATTAATTTTTGATGCATCCCATAAATTAGGAAATGCTTCTTATCATCATTCTCTTTAGTGAAATTGTTTGTTTCTATGATTTTTTTCTTTGATCCCCTCATGCTTTTTAATTATGTTATTTAATTTCCAATTAATTTTTAATCTATTCTTCCAGGGGCCTTTATTGAATGCATTTTTATTTAATTATGGTCCAAAAAGGGTGTGTTTAATATTTTTTCTTTCTGCACTTGGTTGTCAGTTTTTTATGTCTTAATACATTATCAATTTTTTTGAAAGTGCCATTTATGGGTGAGAAAAAGGTATAAATTTTTTTCTTCCCATTTGATAATTTTCAGAGGTCTATTTTTCTAAGATTTTTTTTACCTTTCCCTGACTTCTTTTGTTTGTTTGTTTGTTTGTTTATTTATTTATTTATCTACTTATCTATCTATCTATTTATCTATTTATTTATTTATTATATAGATTTATCTAGCTCTGAGAGGGAAAAGGTTAGCCCCCCCAAATATAGTTTCTCTATTTACTTCTGCAATTTATTTAACATTTCCTTTAAAAATTTGGATGTTATGCCATTATTGCTTATCTATTTTTAATATTACTTCATTGTATTTCTTTTCCCTTTTAAATAGGTCCAGCTTTGTTTTTTTCTTTGAGACAAGATTGCTACTTTGCTTTTTGTTTATTTAGCTGAAGTATAATAGATTTTGCTCCTTTTTTTAAACTTCAAGTGAAGTATAGTAGATTCTCCTTTAGATTCTTATTTTAACTCTGTGTGTCAATCTTCTTGTAAAGAATATATTTTTGGAATCTGGTATCTAATTCATTGTACTATCCACTTTCTTTTTATGGTTGATTTCATCTCATTTATATTTAAAGTTATGATTACTAAATGTGCATTTATTTCAGTGAGGCTTGTGATTTAGCATAGCACCCCTTCACTAAAATCTGATTTACATACTTGTCATGTCATCACATCATTGATGTTGTGGTCTTCTTAGAAAATGAAGGACAAGCAATATTGTCTCCATACTATTTCTTCTATTTCTTCTTCTATTTCTCTTTTTATCTAGTCCCTTCTCTACAGTTTATAATGTTTCTGATCTCTGAATTCTTTTATCTTCCTTCTCTTTTATCACTCCTCCCTTAATAATCCCCTTCATTCTTAATTCCTTATTGGGTTAAGAGAGATTTCTATTAAGTACATGTATGTATGTATCTATATTTCCCCTTTGAAGCAATTTAGATGTGATTTAAGTCCAAATGTTGCTCAGTCCCTCACTTCATTTTCTCCACCTCTGGAAAAAAGATCTTACTCATATGAATCCTCATGTGAGATAATTTCTCCCATTTTTCTTTTCCTTTTTCCTGGTTATCTATCCCTTTTCTAAGTATCACTTCTTCCCACAATCTCTTTCTATAGTAAATTTTTCTAATAGTTATAATAATGATAAAGTTCTGTATTATCTTCCTTTATAAAAAGAAAACATTTTAACATTACTGAGTACCTTAGGATTTCTCTTTCATGTTTACCTTTTTTAATGTGTGCTTCTCTTGAGACTTTTATCTGAAAGTCATTTTTTTCTATTTACTTCTGATCTTTTCATCAAGCATTCTTGAAAGGTCTCTATTTTATTAAATATAATTTTTCCCTTGATGGATTATTCTCAGTTTTACTGGGTAAGTTATTCCTGATTGTAACCCAGTTGTTTTGTCTGCCGAGATTTATTATAATCCTATACATCTTTAATATGGTAGCAGCTAAATCTTGTATGATCAAGACTATGGTTTATAGACATTTGAATGGTTTCTTTTTGACTGATTGAAGTTTTTTTTGTTTGTATATTTTGAACTTGGAGTTCTGAAATTTTACTATAATAGTCCTAGGAGTTTTCATTTTGGAATTTCTTTTAGGTGATGATCAGTAGATTCTTTCAATTTCTGTTTTTTCTTTAATTCTAGGATATTGGGATAGTTTTCCTTGATAATTTCTTGAAATATGATAGCTAGGCTCTTTGATCATGCCTTTCATGTAGTCTAATAACTCTTAAATTATCACTCAACTTTTTTCCCATCTCAATTCTTTTCTGATGAGAATTCACATTTCTTCCATTTTTTCCTTTCAATTTTATTTTTCTTGATATCTCATAGTTATAAACTTCTACTTATTCCATTCTAATTTTTAAGATTTTTTTTCATATATGAATATTATGGAATAATATTGCTCTATAAGAAACCACAAATGGCTGAACTCTAGAGAAGCACGGAATCTGATGTTGAGTGAAGAGAGCAGAACCAAGAGAACAATGTACACATTAACAACAACATTGTGAGATATGAATGAAGCTGCTCTCAACAGTTTAGAGAACTAGTATAACCCTATTAGACTTGCTATGGACAATGCTATTCCTATCCCGTGGAAGAAAACTAAATCAAGCAAAACAAAAAATAAACCCTTCAGAATCTTAAAAAATATTTTTAATGTATTGCTTTTCCTTAATCCTAATTCCTCATGAGATTTAATGCTTTCGTTGAAATTTTTTGACTTCATTTTTTTCTGGTTTTATGTCTTGATGTTACCTGTAATCATATTAGTTTTTTAATAAATAACATTATTTTTTGTAGTTTATTTGATTTTTCCACCAAATTTCTTCATTTTTCAACTTTATGTTAATGTTGGGCTTTGCTTCCAATGTGGGGAGCAGTTGTCTCAAGATTTAGGTTTTTCTCAATGCTGTTTTCAGTATTAGTTGGGGGTTGGGGGGTTAGAAATTTTCAGTGCTTACAAAATGGTCTAATCTGGAAAGAGCTATGATTATTGCTCTCTAGATTTTACTTTGGCCCTTACTCAAGTAGAGTCTTTATCTTTGGAATCATAATCAACATGCTCCCTTGAGACTAGAAAGTATACTTGATCTGAGTCTGTGATCCCTTGTGATCCAAAACACTATGGTTCCTCTTTGTGGTCCTTCTTTACCAAAAGTGCTCTTTTTTTGCTCTTGAAATATGCTCCAAAGTGAGTATAGGCCATGGAGTGTGGTCATGACTTAAGTGCCAGCATAGAGTTTCCTGTATTCTCCTAACAATGATACCACTTCTGTTTCCACCACCTAGTCCTACCAATTGATGTTTCATCCAGTGGCCTCTGGGTCAGGTTCCACCACACAACCTATTCAGACTGTTCTCTGCTATGCTATTGCCAGCTCTCCTATCTCCTCTGCTATGCTATTGCCAATTCTCCTTTTTTTTTTTTATCATCCTTCTTGACCCTATTCCTCATTTTGAATTATTCTCTATTGTCACTACAATATCACCAAGTTATGTCCGTAACACCAATGTCCCAGGAAAATATTTCCTAGATATAACTATTCTCTCTTTAAAAGGGAATCAGATATCTTTTGGAAAGTGAACACTTTGCAGAATTCTTTGGGGAAAAGAACAGATGAACTAATTCCAAGAATAAATCTATGGGGGCACAGTATCAAGGGAATTAGGTACATATTAGCCAGACAGGGACCTGGATAGAAATACTACACTTAGGCTTAGAGCTAGGAAAAAACTACTTCGATCTGTATTGTGACTTACAAGTAAATCTCATGGTGAAACATCAAATATTCTCTCAAACAGGGAAAAATCAAATGTCTAGATTACACTAACCTCACTTAGAAGGGGAAAACATTAAAATCATGAATTCTTATTTCCTATCTTCATCAATCTACTTCTTTTCATAAAGCAGCAACCAGGACACATAGCCATTATTTTATTACATATAATGTATTAAAAGGGGGCAATATTAACTATTTATTAGGTTTCATGGTCACCCTGGTTTTCTATTTAACGCTACCTAGATGCTAAGTAAGTAATGTTCTTTCTATAGTTACTAGAGAGCCCCAGATATTTTATTGTTCAACTCTGTTGCAGTATAGGGAAGCAAAACTTATTACATTGATCTCTGTGGATTTATAAATCTATCTAATTAGATTTATTGAGGCCCTCTCCATTGGTCACCCAACTTTATATAGTTTTATTGTTGTTGCTGGTTTTTTATTATTAAATGTTTATTAATTAACCAATTGATTATCCTACCTCCTTTTGATTGTGCTTTATTTCAATAAATGCTAGTCTCATGGCAATGACACAAAATATAAAAGCAGACAAATTTGCTAGAATGATGCATGTGACCAACTTTTTAATATTTTATTTATATGTTTTTCCAACTACATACAACAGCAGTCCTTATCAATAAGTTTTTTTTAAGGTTCGAGTTTTATTAATATACATTTTTTTGCAAGACAATGGGGTTAAGTGACCTGCCCAAGGTCACACAGCTAGGTAATTATTAAGTGACTGAGGTGGTATTTGAACCCAGGTACTCCTGACTCCAGGTCCAGTGCTCTATCCACTGTGATAGCTGTCACCTAAGGTTTAAGTTTTACATTATTTTCCCTCCCTCTCTTTCCTCTTTCCTCTCCCCTTTCCCTGAGAGAAAGTGGTCTGCTATAGGCTCTACATTTATAACCATGCCAAACATGGATCTATATTAATTATGTTGTGAGAAAAGAATCAATACAAATTGAAGACAGAAAACATAAGAGAGGGGAAAAATGACATAATATATAAGATGGTTTTTAAAAACTGAAGATAATAAGCTTTGATCTTCATTTAAACCTCTGGATTTGGATGGTATTTTCCATCACAAGTCTTTTAAAATTGTCTTTGATTATTGTATTGCTGAAATGAACAAGTCCATCATGGTTGATCATCACCTCATGTTGCTAGTGTACAATGTTCTGATTCTGCTTACTTCACTCCACATCAATTCATGCAAGTCTATTTTTCTGAAATCCCATCCTTCATGATTTCTCATAGAATAATAGTGTTCCATTACATACACATATCACAATTTGCTCAGCCATTTTCCAAATTGTTGGGAATGAGAAATGGGAAATTCCCCTCTATTTCCAATTTTTAGCTACTACAAAAAGAACCGTTATGAATATTTTTGTACATGTAGGATTTTTACCCTTTTTCATGATCTCTTCAGGATATAGACCCAGAAGTGGTATTGCTGGATCAAAGGATTTGTAAATTTTATTGCCCTTTGGGCATAATTCCAAATTGCTCTCCAGAAAAGTTGTATCAGTTCACAACTCCAAGAACAATGCATTTGTTCCCAAATTTTCTCACATCCTCTCCAACATTGATCATTTTCTTTTCAAGTCATATTGGCCAATCAGATAGGTGAGAGGTAGTACCTCACAGCTGTTTTAATTTGAATTTCCCTAATCAATAATGATTTAGGGCAATTTTTCCATATGATTATAGATAATCTTGATTTCTTCATCTGAGAATTGTCTTTGCATATCCTTTGACTATTTTTGAATTGGGAAATGACTTTTTTTTTAATTGACTCTGTTCTTTTGAGTCCTTTGTCAGAAACACTAATTGTAAAATTGTTTCCCAACTTACTACATTCCTTTTAGTCTTGGTTGCAGTGGTTTTGTTTGTGCAAACAGATTTTAATTTAATGTAATCAACATTACTCTGTTTTTTATAATGTTCTCTATCTCTTCTTTGGTCATAAACTGTGCTCCTCTTTCCATAGATCTGAAAGATAAATTATTCCTTGTTCTCCTAATTGGTTTATAATATAGTCTTTTTTGTGTAAATCCTGAACCCATTTCAATTTTAATTTGATATAGGATGTGAAATGTTGGTCTATATCTAGTTTTTGCCATATTATTTTTCAGTTTTCCAAGCAGTTTTTTATTAGAGTGAATTTTTAATCTCAGAAGCTGGAATCTTTCAGTTTATCAAATAGCAGATTACTACAGTCATTTACTGTTGGGATTTTTTGGCACCTAATCTATTCCACTGATTCACCACTCTATTTCTTATGCAGCTAACTTTTAATTAGCATATAATTGATAAGAAAATATAAATACTTAATAGCCAGAGAAGAAGATTTTTTTTTTTTATTTTTGCAAGGCAATGGGGTTAAGTGACTTGCCCAAGGGTGAATTTAAACTCGGGTTCTCCTGACTACAGGACCAGTACTCTATCCACTGTGCCACCTAGCTGCCCTGAGAGCATGATTCCTTTTTTTTTTTTAGGTTTTTGCAAGGCAATAGGATTAAGTGGCTTGCCCAAGGCCACACAGCTAAGTAATTATTAAGTATCTGAGGCTGGATTTGAACTCAGGTAGTCCTGACTCCAGGGCCAGTGCTCTATCCACTGCGCCACCTAGCTGCCCCAAGAACATGATTCTTAATAAAAATATCTACATGGGTGAAAGCCCAGGGGAAAGCTAAATGGTACAGTAGGTAGAGCAGTGGTAGACTTATCTTAGTGAATTCAAATCTGACCTCAGAAACTTACTAACTATGTGACTCTGGGCAAGATACTTAAGCCATATTCACTTCATTTTCCTCATTAGTAAAATGAAGTAGAGATGGAAATGACAAACTTCTACAACATCTGTGCCAAGAAAACCTTAAAAGGGGTTAAAGAGTGAGCCACAACTAAGAAGTAATATCAATAGGGCTGAAAGTCCACAGTTCTATTTGACTTTGGATTTTTTCCAGATATAGGAATTCTAGGCCATATACAGTGTGAGTCTTCCATTGAGAAAGCAAAGACTTGTGACAATAGAATTTTATGGGAGATTTGACTAATTTTTCCCACTGGTGCAGATGTAAAGGTTTAGGGGCAGAGAAGATGGAATATTGGATCCTGTGTAAAATGGAATTTAGAAAGTTTGATGCTCCTTGTTACAGATGCCTGCCTGGTTCCTGTTGAATATCCTTTGCCCACATCTGACTAGGGTCAATCTACACATTAATATTTTACTAAGAATTTACTATGTACCAAGCACCATGATAAACACTGGAGATACAAAGAAAGGCAAACAAAACAAAGCAAAATGCTGTCCAAGTTCAATTACAGTCTAATGGAGGAGACAACATATAAGCTGTTGTAAGCAACCTATATACAGGATAAACAGTAGTCTCAGAGGGAAGCCACTTAGATTAAAGAGGACTTGGAAAGATAAGATTTTTAATTGAGACTTGAAGGAAGTCAAGGGAGAGCATTTAAAAAAAGGGGAACACCATGAAAATGACCAGAATAAGCAAATAGAGAGGCTTGTGTGAGGGATTGCTAGAAGACTTATATTACTGGTCTGAAGAGTATGTGGAGAAATATAAGAAGTTTGAAAAAGGAGGATAGTACAGGGTCACAAATTTCTTCATAGAACTATTTTCCAATAGAGAGTTATGTAACCATCATAGGTCCAATGACTTGGATTAATATGTTTTTTAATGACTGTGCCCTTTCACTTTCTCTCTTGTCTTCTCCCCCCCTGAAATCTCCTATATTTTCCCCAATTGACAAATGATCAAATGATATGAATAGACAGTTTTCAAATGAAGAAATTAAAGCTATATATATATATATATATATATATATATATATATATATTATGAAAAAATGCTCCACATCATTATTGTTTGGAGAAATGCAAATTAAAACAACTCTGAGGTATCACCTCACATCTATCAGATTGGCTAAGATGACAAAAAAGGGAAAATGATCAATGTTGGAGAGGTTGGAGGACTGGGACATTAATGTATTGCTGGTGGAGATGTGAATTGATCCAACAATTCTGGAGAGTAATATGGAACTATGCCCAAAGAACAATAAAACTGTTCATACTCTTTGACCCAGTAATTCCAGTTCTAGATCTATATCCAGAAGAAATCATAATAAATGGGAAAAGTTGGAAACTTCTGATGTATAACCAAGATGTGGTATGAAGCTAACTTGCTCCCAGAGCTTTTCCCTATCAAAGATAAATGAAGCCTTTGGTCTGACATTCAAACTACAGATCCCATTAAGAAAAAAGAGAAGACTCAAAGAATTTTTCAACTGTAGACATTGTGGAGGATCTTCAGTGAATATCTCTCTTTGGGGGAGAATGGAAGGAAAGTCCAGGAGGTGGGAAAGTGTGAAAGCCAGCAGGAAGCTTTTAGCCACAAAGCAATCCGTGTTCTGACAGCTTGACAACAGCAGAGGTCCTGGCAGTTAGATAGCAAGCCAGCAGGGAGGACTCCAAACAAAGTCTGAACCCTGAGAACACTGGAGTAAAATACAGGATTGGGTCAGGAGCAAACCACTGTTAAGTCAGAACCTGGACATAAAGGATGAAAAGGAAAAAAAAAACCCTCTGAAAAGGCAAGGCCTGGACTGCATAAGGCAACATCTTGGCCAATGACAAGCCAAGGATTAGACCTCAACCCCAGCAAAAAAAAAAAAAAAAAAAAAAAAAAAAAAAGCTTCGATTATACTTCCTATAGTCCAGGAACAGAGCTAAAACAACAAAGATAAACAAAAAATGTAAAAGAACACTCTATAAAACTAATTTATAGACAAAGATGAAAGCTATGCCATGTCTGAAGAAGAAAGCAGTGAAAAAATCACTTTCAGAGGAAGTATCAAAACAGTCTATAAATTGGACTCAAATATAAAAGCTCATCAAAGAGCTTGAAAAAGAATTTAAAAACCAAAGAGAGGAAGAAGAAAAATGGAAAAAAGAAATGAAAGTCATACAGAAAAATTATGAAAAATTAACCAAAGAAATGAACTTTGTTAAAAGTAAAAATAACCAGATTGCAACTAGAAAACACAGATGCTAATTGAAGAAAATAAAACCCTAAAAATTAGAATTGGACAGGTAGAAACCATTGAATCTGCATGACCTCAAGATTCCATCGAACAAAGCAAAAAGCTTAAAAAACTGAAGAAAATGTAAATTTTAGGGAAAATGAATGCCTGGAACATAGATTCAGGAGAGACAATCTATGAGTCATTGGACAACTAAAATCCTGGATCAAGAAAAGAAGCTGAAAAACATCATGTAAGAAAATAAGGGAAAAGACCTAGAACAAGATAGCAAAATAACCATTATATAATATGCACATATTGAACATATATATGTATATATTAATATATATAATATTGTTATATAATATAACAATATAACCAAGAATCCTCAGAAACCCTTCAGAAAGAGACCCCAAAATAAAAACTCCAAGGACATAATAGCCAAATTCCAGAAGTATTAAATAAAGGAGAGAATATTGCAAGTAACAAAAAGAAAACAATTGAAATACAAAGGAAACACAATAAGACTCATACAGGACCTATTAGCCTCAATATTGAAGGATCTGAAAATCTGGAATAGCATATTTCAGAGAGAAAAGGACTTGGGATTATAACCCACAAAATTCAGCATATACTGTTAGGGGAAAAGATGCATGTTCAACGAAATAGAGGTCTTCCAGAATTTCCTGGCACAAAGACCAGAACTGAATAGAGAATTCAATCACCAAATATACATGTCAAGAGTTGCATTTAAAAAGGGAAATGAAAAGGGAAAGGAAAAAATGAAAACAAAACAAATGCTTGCCAAGACCATCAAATTATATACAATCCTAAAAGGGAAGATATAACATTTCTAATTCTTTAGAACATTATTTCTCTTAGGATAATTAAAGGGTAGAATATAATTGAAGAGAATGAACCTAAAGGAAATGGGTATAATAGACTTTTATTTCTCAGTTGTAGAGGTCCAAGATAACATCATTATATTTGAGACAAAAAGCCCTGAAAAAAAGCAGGGATGTTAACTTTAAATTTAGGTGTCTCATTATCCTTTGACCCACTTTAATCCCAAGGTGCTTAGCCCCTTGTCTAAAGAGGACATCATAAACTGCAAGGACCTGAGTCAGTGTCTCTTAAACTTAAAATCATTTGTAAAGTTCTCAGGTGAGAACTCCAGAGCCTCACAGTACTTAGGACTGTTTAAACATCATAAACTGGGAGGACCTGAGTCAGTGTCTCTGTAACTTATAAACTTTTGTAAGGTTCTCACGTGAGACCTCCAGAACCTTCCAGTAATTAGAGATCTTTAAGATTCTTGCAGTTAATCAGATCAGGGTTTTACTTAACTAGGTGTTTAGTACCTGGGTTGCCAAGGAGGGAAGTGGGAGAGAGAATAAGCTTTGCTTTACTTAACAAGGTGTTAAATACCCTTGACAAGGTGGGGGGGCAAAGTGGGAGAGAATAGGCCTGGGGGTAAGGGCACAAATAGTTCAAGGAATGATATAGCTTTGGATGATACTTTGGCTAATGAGGAGGGTTGTGTGTACTTGATACTTGAAAAGTGGGTAAGGTAAAATTGATTATAATTATAATTTGATGCAATTTCAGTCAATGCTGCTTATTAAGCAATCAAGCAAACAGTCTATGATGATATCTTGATAACATTATGAGCTTATCAAGCAATCAAATAATCAAACTATTATTGATGATACTTGATTAATAGTGGAGGAATAAAGAACACTAAGGGAAGAGGCACAAAGATTTATAATTTTACAGGGAAAGAAGGGAGGATGTTAATTGTAAGTAAATCCTCTTCAAGAGATTTAGCCCAGAGAGGGAATAAAAACATTCCCCACTTGGTTTTAAAAATCTAACCTAATCTCCAGGGAAGGGGGGGTACTGTGAAAGGGAAAGATAAGGAAAGAAGGGACTGTTATGTTAAAAGGGAAGGCAAAAGTATAAGTGAAAATAAACTGAAAGTTAAAATTTTAAAGGAAAAGTCAAAGGAGAAAGATAGCAAAATTTTGGTGAAGAGGAATAAGAGAAAAGGAAAGAGAAAAAATATAAATTGAGAATGATAGAATGGGGGGAATATAGAATTAGTAATCTTTACTATAAATGTGAATGAGCTGAACTGTCCCATAAAACAGAAACTGATAGCAGAATGGATTAAAAACCAGAATCCCACATTATATTGTTTACAAGAGACACATTTGAAGCAGAGAGCAACACACAGGGTAAAGGCAAAAGGTTGGAGAAAAATATATTATTCCTCAGCAGAAGTAAATCTGAGTGAATTACAAGGAGACATAGACAGCAAAACTTTAATAATGGGAGACCTCAATCTTATTCTCTCAGAACTAGATAAATCTAACAACAAAATAAACAAGAAGGAAGTTAAGAAGGTGAATAAAATCTTAGAAAACTTAGATATGATAGACCTTTGGAAAAAACTTAATGGGGAATAGAAAAGAATATACTTTTTTCTTGACAGTACATGGCACCTACACCAAAACTGACCATGTATTAGAGCACATAAATCTTATAATCAAATGCAGAAAGACAGAAATAAAAAAAATACACACTTCTTAGACCATGATGCAATAAAAATTATATATAATAAAGGGTCTGGAAAGATAAACTAAGAACTGATTGTTAATTAAATAACTTTATCTTAAATAAAAGGTAGATTAAACAGCAAATACTAGAAATAACCAATAATTACATCCAAGAAAATGATATTAATAAGACATCATACAAAAATGTTGGGAAACAACCAAGCTGGTTTTATTTCTCTAAATACCTATATGAATAAAATAGGGAAAGAACAGTTCAATGAATTGGGTATGCAACTAAAAAAGCTAGAAAAAGAACAAATCAAAGATCCCCAAATAAATACTAAATTAGAAATTATGAAAATCAAAGGAGATATTAATAAAACTGAAAGCAATAAAATCATTGATCTATAAATAAAACTAAAAAGTTAGTTTGATTAAAAAGCCAATAAAATAGACAAATCTTTGCTTAATCTGATTTTAAAAAAGTTTTTAAAAAATTTAAAAAAATTTTTAAAAATTTTAAAAAAAGAGCATGACCAAAATGAAAAGGGTGAACTAACCACCAGTGAGGAGGAAATTAAAGAGATAATTCAGAACTACTTTGCCAAACTGTATGCCAATAAAATACATAAACTGAGTGAAGAGTATGAATATTTACAAAAAATATATACTGTCCAGATTAACAGAAGAGGAAATAGATTACTTAACTCCATTTCAGAAAAAGAAATGGAAGAAACCATCAATAAACTCCCCAAGAAAAAGTCTCCACATCCAGATGGATCTACAAGTGAATTCTGCCAAACATTTAAGGAACATATTCATATTCTACGTAAACTATTTTAAAAAAATAGGAAAGGAAGTAGTTCTGCCAAACTCCTTTTATGACAACAACATGGTACTGATATCTAAACCAGGAAGAACCAGAACAGACAAAGAAAATTATAGACTAAACTCCCTAATGAATATTGATGCAAAATTCTTATATAAAATTTGGCAATGAGACTACAGCAAGTTATTACTCAGATAATACACTATGATCAGCTTGGATTTATACCAGGTGGACAGGGATGGTTAAATATTAGGAAAGCACTCAACAAAATTCAACATATCAATAGCAAACCCAACAGAAATCATATGATTATCTCAATAGATGCTGAAAAAGCTTTTAATAATATACAACATCCATTCCTTTTAAAAACACTAGAAAGTTTAGGAATAAATGGAGTTTTCCTTAAAAAAATGAATAGTATCTATCTAAAACTATCAACAAATATATATAATGGAAAAAAAAACTTAGAGCATTTCCAATAAAATGAGGGATGAAACAAGCATGCCCATTATCACCATTACTATTCAATATAGTATTAGAAATTCTAGAAAAATCAATAAGAGATTATCTTTTTATCTAGAAATTGAAGGTATTAGAATTTTCAATAAGGATATAAAACTTTCATTCTTTGCAGATGATATGATGATATATCTAGAGAACCAGAGAAAATCATCTAAAAAACCATTTGAAACAATTAACAATTTCAGCAAAGTAGCAGTATACAAAATAAACCCAGACAAATCATCATCATTTCTATATATATGAATGGGAAAGCCCAAGAGCAAGGGATAGAAAGGGAAACTCCATTTAAAATTATTATAGACAACATTAAATACTTGGGAATCTTCCTCCCAAGACAATCCCAGAAACTGTGTGAACACAACCATAAAGCACTTCTCACTAAAATAAAGTCAGATCTAAATAAGTGGAAAAAATGTCAAAGGCTCATGGATAGAACTGAGCTAATATAATAAAAATGACAATTCTATCCAGATTACTTATTCAGTGCCATATCAAACAAACTACCAAATGACTGCTTTACTGGGCCAGAAAAAATAGTAACAAAATTCATCTGGAGCAACAAAAGGGGCAAAAATAGTAAGGGAACTGATGAAAAAAAATGTAAAGGAAGGTGGTCTAGCTCTACCAGATCTAAAACTATACTATAAAGCAGTAGTCATTAAAAACTGCCTGGTACTGTTCAAGAAATAGAGTAATGGCTTAGTGGATCAGGATAGATTCAAAAGAAACCGCAGTAAATGATCATCAATTTACTGTTTGACAAACCCAAAGACATCAGCTTCTGGGAAAAGAACTCACTATTTGACAAAAATTGTTGGGAAAACTGGAAAATAGTATGGCAAAAACTGGGCATAGATCCACATCTGACACCCTAAACCAAAATAAGGTCAAAATAGGTTCAGGATTTAGACAGAAAGAGTGATACTATAGATAAATTAATAGACCAAGAAATACTCTATCAGATCTATGGAAATGAAGTAAATTTATGACCAAACAAGAATTAGAGCACATTACATCCTGAAAAATAAATGATTTTGACTATATTAAATTGAAAAGTTTTTGCACTAATATAATCAATGATGCCAAAATTAGAAAGTAAGCAGAAAGCTGGGAAACTTCTTCATAATTAGGAGTTATGATAAAGGTGTCTTCTAAAATACATAGAGAATTTCATCACATTTGTAAGGTTACAAGTCATTCCCGAATTGATTAATGGTCAAAGGATATGAACAGTTTTCAATGGGCTTGGGAAGGAAGGTGGAAAGAAGTTTTGTAACTTGAAAATATGCATGTGCAAATGGATGAAAATAAATTAATTAATTTTTAAAAATTAAATAAAAAAATGGGAAAGACCCACATATCCCAAAATATTCATTGAAGCTCTTTTTGTAATGGAAAAAAGGAAATTGAGGGGATATCCATCAATTGGAGAATGGTTAAATAAGTTATAGTATATGAATATTATGGAATATTATTAGTCCTATAAGAAACAATAAATGGTAGGAGTCTAGAGAAGCATGGAATGAATTAGTGGATCTGATGCTTAGCAAAGGGAGCAAAACCAAGAGAACATTGTACACATTAACAACATTGTGAGATGATCAGCCTTGATGGAAGCAGCTGTTCTTAGCAGATCAGAGAACTAGGACAATTGTATTAGACTGGCTGTGGACAATGTTATCCTCATTCAGAGAAATAAAAATAAAACAAAGTAAAACCAAAAATTCCTTCAGAATTTACTGAACACTGCATTTATTTTTTAAAAAAATATCTCATGCATTTTTCCTTAATCCTAATTCATCATATCTAAAATCTCCAATCAGTAAATATGTTTAACACAAATGTGTATGTACAATTTTACCCTATTTGTCACCGAGGGGAGGAGGGTGAGAAGGGAGGGTAGATGGAAATTTTGTAACCTAAAAATATACATAGACATATGGATTAATGTTGAAAAACTTTTATAACATGCATTTGGAAAACTAAAATATCATTAAAAATAAAATAAAACATTCCTTACAACAGGGGATAGAGGTAGGCACAAAGCATGGGATGTTATATATACTAGAAAGTAGTTTTATTTTTTCCATTACTGCAAGGTTATCAGTGATCAGTGCACCTATCTGTAATGAATTTCCTTAAATCCTTTTTACTTCTAATTTGTGTTGGGTAAAAGAATGGAAAGAAAGAAGAGAAAAGAAAAGGAAAGAGTGTTTGCTCATGGAGTGCCCACTATGTATCAGATAGTTTACTAAATTCTATACAAATATCTCATTCAATCTCACAACAGTCCTATGAAGAAGGTGTTTTGTACATACATACATACATACATATATATATATGTATGTATGGAAAAATAATCTGGCTAAATGAGGTTATATAATATTTTAGGAAATAAGAAAAAGAATAAGCCTTAAGAAACAATTCACTTTTTCCTTATGCATTAAAAACATTTGATGTCAAAGTTTGGTATCTCCAATAGTCAATTGTTTCATAAAAGGATGATGACTTAAGTCAGTATAGTAAAATGCAGTAGAGTTGATTTACCCTTACTCATTATTATTGAGTAAAATTTTACATTGGTGCATTTTCATGATGTGGAGACTCTAGGCTCACCAAGACTTTGACAAGACTTGCAGAGCTAACAAAATACCTGTGTAGGGACTGCACAAATGGGCCAGGTCTGCTCAATTAAGAAAACTTATCCTCAGAAAGCTAACAATCAGGTGGTGAATTTTATTACTCATATCACTTGATGAATACAATCTATTAAGGGATATGGGTTTTTGATTGGAACCATGAGAGGCAGTGCCCAAACCAATTTAATCACTGATTGATCGATTATTTAAATAAATAGCATAGTCAATAATGCTTAGGTTAGTTTGGTTTTGAACAGCAGTTAGAATTTTTCAAATGTTCTTTTGAATTAATTTTCAAGAAAAGTTTCAGATATAGCAACAGGTCACTCAATTAATTTATATAGATCACACTCCTGCCAATACAGATAATACTTCCTCCATACCTTGTCATTCTGGGCTATTTATGAAATTCTTGATTTTATAAATACCAAATAAAATAAGCATTACCATATACCAAATAGAATGGAAAATGGTGATTGCATTTGAAACATATTTTATGAACATCCTTCTTTTCATTTCTTGTTGGGGGTTTTTTAGCAAGGCAGTGGGGTTAAGTGATTTGTCCAAGGTCACACAGCTAGCTAATTATTAACTGTGTGAGGCTAGATTTGAATTCAGTTCCTCTTGACTCCAAGGCTGATACTCTATCCACTGCATCACCTAGATGCCCCTGCTTTTCCTTTCAAAAATATAGACAGATCAATAGATACACACACACATATATATATGCATAAAACATGTAGCTTTCAACATTGTACTATCTATTTGCTTCTGGTCTCCCTTCTATTTTCTTCTGTGGATTTTTAATCCACAATGATATTATAGGAAACTGTGTCATCATCTTCTACTTCTTACTACCTACTTTTTATTCATTTTTACCGATAACTCACACAAAGCAAGCATAGCATGGAGTTCAAAAGATGTGATTCAAGAATACTCTCAAGGTCTGTGAAGAATTAATTTGGAATTAATTGTGTGACCTGGGAGACACTGGCAATGAACTGCCCAGCATGACATCTCCTACTTATCAATTATACTTTGAGATGGCTGGTGGGTGGAGGAAGAAAGCACCACTTGTCTTACTTTTGACAAAAAAATGGAAGGTGTATAGAGAAAGTCCACTGTGACCATGAAGAGGTCACTACCAGAATACCTACCTGCTTTTTCATTATCCTACAAATTAGTCATCATTTTGAGTCTTCTGAGATAATAATGGTCTATGATTTATGATATCATTAGAATAATATTGACATGAAGGGGAGGGGAGGAATTTTTTGCAATAGCAATCAATTTGTATTATCTGAAAGCAAGGATGAATTTCCTGAATATAATATAGTCATCTACTTAATTCCAGATCTAGATCATTATCCATCTGCAGGACTTGTCCAAGATATACACATTGATGAATTGATTTACTGACTTACCTAACTGCAAGTCATAATGTGGACACTGCATTTGAAAAAAATGTTTCATTTAATCATTTCCATTTAAGATGGTTGGACCACACTTTTGTTGCTATGAAATTAACTACAATTCTTGTAATTTTTTTTTACTGGAGAAACTAGAGAAGAGTGATATTAAGATCGGGGGCCTTGAGGTTATCTTTTCTGAGTATCATTTGAAGAAACAGCATCTTTGCTTAGAGAAAAGAAGAATAAAGATAGCTGTTTTCAAGTATATGAAGTGCCATCATGCAGAGGATAGATGAGATTTGTTTTTTGTCACCACCTAGGAGGGCAGAAACAAAAGCAATCAATAGATGTTTCAAATTGGTAAATTTAGGTTCAATGTCAGGAATAATTTTCTTAACAATTAGAGTTTTCCAAAAGAATAATAAACTTCTTCAAAGTAGATGATAACTTTAGAATATGTTTAATAAGAATTTCTTATTAAATTCCTCGTTAATAAATCAGATCCATAGGGTTTTGACATTCCTTCCAAAAAAGTTCTCTGCTTTAGTAATCCAGTAATTGGAAGACAACATTATTTGAAATTTGAATAGTAGAAAATAGTAGAAAAATATTTTTTCTTTCATTTTCATGTTAGCATTTTATTCATTCTACAATTCAATGTTTCTTTATTTTAATAAAAAGAAAACAAAACCTACTCTAACTAATGATTATTTTCAATTTATTAAAAATCAATAATAGGAAAATATAGAGGTATATAACAAATTTAGTAGCAAAAGTTTTCATTTCAAATTTTAATTCTGTAGTTCATTTATTTCAATTATTTACATAGGACCATTTCTAATTCACTTCAGCTAGTTCTTCATTTTCTTTGGAAAAAGAGAATTGAGTTGATTCCTGCTTTTTTCTTCATAAGGATTCTGAATTTTTTTCTTCTCCCATTAAACAGTACAAGAAAGCACAATGTTAAGTACTTTACAGCCAAGCTCTGTATTCAGAAAATTATTGGGAGAAAGTTCTTTCTATTCATTTCTGTTCCTCTTAGGTATACTTTACTGAAAGAGAATGGGTCAAAATCATTGCTAGCACTGACCAGCATTTCTCAAGAGTCAGGTCACTTTATTTTTTTTTGACATTTTTTAAATACAAAGAAGAGTACTACAGTTGCTGTCTGTTGTTCTCCCTGAAGGTCTTTTTGAATGCCATCTCAATCTTTAAAAAAAAATAAAAAATGATTGTATCTCAGGGCACAATAATCACCAAGGCATGGTAAATCAGAGAATTACCTCAGACTTTCTCCTCTCTGCTAGATTTTTTTTCTTTTACTCTGAAGCACCCTATTTCAAATTGTGCAGTTTTCTACTGTTACTCTTTTTATAGCTTTAATTACTTCATGGTTTTCTTTTTTATGACCTTTATTTATCATCTATTCTCATATCCTCAAAATTAAACAAAATATAATACACACCAATCTCTATTTCTGTCACAATTTGTAATCTCAGGTCAGTAAGTGAATATTTTTTGAGAGCAGTTATTTTTTGAAAAAGACAGAAATCCCCAAGTATATAATGGATTTCATTAGATGATGTGTTGAGAACCTGGTTTTCTTACCAAAAAATATTTCAAAATATGAGTAGGAAATACAATCAATCTCAGTCTTGGGTAAACTTCATCAAACATGGAAAATGGTTAAATGTCAACCAAATTATGGGGTTGTGAAAAGCGTGTGGGAATCAATTTCACCTTCATTGATTCCAAAGTAAATAATAATCATTGTATCAATACTTCAATGATATGCTATTGAAATATTGTGGGGATATCAAAAGCAAATCTTCAACTATTTTAATTGAAATTAACATATAGGCAAAAGGCATCAGAACAAAAAATCTGAAGCCATGTTTTTCCAACTCAAAGACTATTCATATATGCATATATTTTTATATAGTCATATTTCTAAAGGACATCATGACATAGTGAAGGTAATACTAAACATGGGGTCAGGGCAATCTTTTTTTTTTCAGTTTCTGCAAGGCAATGTGGTTAAATGGTATGTCCAAGGTCACACAGCTATTCAATTATTAAGTGTCTGAGGCTGAATTTGAACTCAGGTACTCCTGACTCCAGGGCCGGTGCTCTATCCACTGTACCACCTAGCCACCCCCAGGGTCGGGGAATCTTAAGATGAAGTGCACTTCCAAGATTTGCTAGCTTATATAAGCATGGGTAATTCTCTTACACTTTTTGATTCTGTATTGCTTCTGTTAAACAAAAAGGAGAATACTTGCAGTACCTATTTCACAAATTCCTCATAAGACAATGAAGATCAAATTAATTAAAATAGCAGTGAAATTACTAAAGTAAACCACAAGTATTGTTATTTTCTTCTTTCATTCATATTATAATCAATTGAAGTTATTAACAATAAGCTAAAATTCATTTTATTTTAGGCTTATTTGATAACAACAGTTTTCTTTTTATGTTTGTACATTATTTTCAACATCATCAAGCAACTTTCATTCAATACTTTCCTACCCCTTCTACTCCTTTGTTACTGTACCAAATAAATCAAAAGATATGCTTATCTATTCTCCTTGAACTCATAATAAGTTAATAGTTATCTCAAGGAATATGAAGACTTCACTATGTACATAGTACTATACTAGACATGGTTGAGGATAAAAAGAATTATTATTCAATTCAGCTCCATAAATATATTGTAGTTCTTATTGGAACATTGGGCTAGGCACTAGGGAGCAAAAGAGAAAAAACAACAACAAAAAACAAACATTCCCTGATCCTAAATATAATGAACATTCTATTTAGCAGAAAATATTAAAAGTGAAATATGGGGGAAGGAACAATATAAACCCAATGACCAATGTTCCAATAACCATGGGTTAATTGAAAAAGACGTGTGGAGCAAAGTCAGACAATGAAGACATTTAGGACATATATTGCTTCCTGGGCCATTGTCAGTGAAACTAGCTTTTGCTTTGTTCCTAGACTTCAAAGGCTCTGGGAGAGAGTCTGGTGATTTTGCGCAACTGTCTCACTTAAATCAAATTCATATACAAGCTAAGACATCACTCCATGATGTCTTTGTATCTTTGAGAAAACAAAGAATGAACAACAAAATTACTGACTTGCAGGTATTTTATTTTGTCTACAGTTATTTTAAATATAATTTTCTTTCTTTCCCTACTGGATTTTATTGACAATATATAGACAATTTGATGATGAATTTTGTTTTATATCCTTCAGTTTTGGTGAAATTTCCACCAGTTTTTTAGTAGATTTTCAAGGGTTTTCTATATATGTAGCATATTAGCTACAAAGAGTTAAAGTTTTGCTCTTCATTGACCTTTTTAATTCCTTCAATTTCTTTTTCTCCTTCATTGCTATTGCTAGCACTTGTAGTACAATATTAGATGATAATGTTGATATTGAACAGCCATACTGGGAAGGTTATAAATACCTATATTACAGATAATGCTTGCTAATTTGGTTAGTTAAATGTCATTTAACATTTTACATAAAACTCCATTTATACATATATTTTTCAGTATTTTTTAATAAGAATTAGTATTATATTTTGCTAAAAACTTTTTCTATATCTATTTATATGATCATGACTTTTATTGCTGTTGCTTTTAATATTTCAATTATGTTAATAGTTTTCCCAATATTGAGCCATCCCTGAATTCCTGATAAAAATCCTTCTTGGTCATAGTGTATGATCTTTGTGATATATTGCTGTAAATTTCATACTAGAGCTTTATTTAAAATTTTTACATCAATCTTCATCAAATCAATTTCTTTCTTTCTCTAGTTTTGCTCTTCCAGATATAGGTATCAGTATCTTATGTCATAAAAAAGAATTTGCTGTGACTCTTTTACCTATTTTTCCAAATAACATATAATATTTGAATTAATTTTTATTTAAATGTTTGGTAGTCTTCACTTGTAAAGTCATCTGCTTCTAGAGATTTTTTTCTTAGGGAACTAATTTTTTGTTTGTTCAATTTCTTTTTTAAAAATAGGATTATTTAAATATTCCATTTCCTCTTTTGTTAATCTGAGCAATTTTTATTTTGTAAATTCTTATCCATTTCCCACTAAAGTAGTTAGATTTATTGGCATATGGTTGGGCAAAGTTCCTTATAATTACTTTACTTTTATGTTTATTGGTAGAGAGTTCACCCTTTTCATTTTTAATACTGGTAAATTGGTTTTCTTTTTTTTTAAAAATCCAATTAATCAATGATTAAACTATTTTATTGTGGTATTTTTAAAAAATAAAACTAACTCTCAATTTTATTAGTTCAATGATTTTCTTACTTTCAGTTTTATTAATCTCACCTTTGATTTTCAGGATTTGCAATTTGGTGTTTAATTAAAGATTTTTATTTTAAGGTATACACATAATACTAAGAGATTTCAAACTGTTCAAAACCTCAGATGACTTTTTAGATTTATTTTTAGCTTTTTTTTGTAGTTAAGTGGCTTGCCACCTAGCTGCCCCCTTTTTAGCTTTTTTAATCATTGTACACTTTAGGTATTTATAAATGTTTGTGGAGTTGATTGGACAATAAAGGCCATAGTATTTTACTATACATTGAAGTGGTCAAGGAACAAACACTTTAGTAAGGATTTGAGAGACTGGTCCTCTAATTGTGATTCAAATGATGATTTGAATAAACTTCAGTCATATTAGCTCTCTAACTATGAAGGAACAGACAGAGTACTTTCTCTCAACTTGCTTAAGGCTTAGTTGAAGAAAGAGAACAGAAATATGATAACTAAGGAACAATTCATTTTCTAGATTATCACATACTCAAGTAAAAGGAATTCTATACAAATAATTTAGTTTAAAAAATAATTCCTAACTTTCTTGCCTCTACTCCCCCCCCATCTTTCTTAGCAAAGCTTTGATATGAACCCCAATTTGGAGTCTATAGTTCATACCGCCACCATTTTACCCTTGATCTCTTAAGAGAAAAAGATAAAAGAGATTCTAGCTTTATGAGCTATCATGGAATGCTATGTCAAAAAGTTTTCCACTAAAGATTATCACTATTGATTCTTTCTATTTAAACATAATTTTCTTTTGGTCTCAATGTTTCTTTAAGTTTTTTTTTTTAAAGACCTCTGAGTTCTAAAAGTTATTGGCAGCTTTAGTAGGGTTACTTTAATTTTATGAAAATAGTAACTCTCTGTTTGACTTTATACTTTCTTTAAGTAATAGATATTATAATTGGAAGCTAATGGTTTATCATGAAGGTTGTATTTAAGATTATTAAGAGAAGTGAGATATCACATTGATTATCCTGATAAAGCAATTTTTTAAAAAAAGAAAATCACTTTTTTGATTTTTGCAAGAGATATCCTAAATATCTGAAGAAAAGATCACATATGTATTTATGCATATTTATGGAGGTGTGTATGACTTGGACTTGTGAATTTATTGGTGTAGAGAAACTCTCTTTGCCACTGCTGATAATCTCTGTATTTCCACCTTAAAATCTTGAAAGTTTTAGTGACTTGCTCAATGACATATATATTAGTATGTGGAAGGGAAATATCTTGAACCCAGGATTCTCTTTTTTGAGTTGCTGAATTTTTGCATGCATTTTGGACAATAGACTTGGATATTTTGTGATAAGGAAATGAGAAGCTGAAAAATAATTGTTAAAAAAAACCAAATAACTGCTTTTTATGGTTGCAAAAATGTAAAAGTCTATAACATTAATACAATACAACAACTTGCTATAACTAACCATTGTCTAATACTATAAATCACAATTTCTATACCATGTAAATATGTTTGATGCCCAAATTTGTATGTCCTTTTTATTTATTGATTTATTCTTTAATATTATTACTTAGATGGGTAATTCACACGACAGAGCAGGCTGTTGGGAGTTGGGTAGGTAGTGAATATACTAGGAATTTGTCTAGCTAAGAGTAAATATGATCCTCAGATCAAAGGTCATGTTGAGAGAAATCAATAAAGGAGAGGAGAATCAGGTACTAGTTTCACGCAGTCAAGAGGTCAAGTCCAATAAAACTGACTAAAACACAACTAGAGTTGGTCGAGGAGGGCATATAAGTAGATTCTAAAGCTACCATGAGTGTGGAAAAAATCAAAGTGGTCTCAGATAAAAATTCTGTGCAATATCAAGTTAAAAAACAGACTAGAAATTTTAGGCAAAAAATAGAATACAGAGAATTCTGAGTAATTGGCACAGATTGCTCACAACAATAAATCCTAATATTTGATATTCAAGGTCTTTGCAAGGTAAGATTCCTTCATCCCCCCCTCCAATTTTAAAGTAGCCTTAGATGTTATAAGGACCTTAAGCAAGTGGGCTCCTTGAAAGGAATATGATATAGGGAGTATAAGGAGATAAGGAGACAAACAGTACCTGACCCATGACATGTTAGGTTTCTACCTCCCTGACAATGGGGGAAAGAGTCCCTGATCTGGAGTCAGAGGACCTAAGTTCAAATAGCAGTCCTGTCACTTTACACCTATATGATGTTGGACAAGTTATTTTATTTTTCTGACTCATTTTCCTTGAATGGAAAATGAAAACATTGGGTTGTATATATCCTTAAGGTCCCTTGTTATACTAAGTAGCTTAGTATACTAAAGAATCCTAATTTTAGACCAGGGGATATTTAATCAGGAGTCCAAGTTTAGTGGTCCATGAACTTAGGTGAAAAATCTTTATTTAAATGTAGTGGTTTTCTTTTGTAAGCATTATTCCAAGTTTTATCATATTTCCAGATTAAGAACTCTTGCTTAGGAGGCAATACTAAACATACCAAAATAGTTATAGTGATAAAGTATTTTTTTCTTCTTTGAAATATTCAATTTTCTCCAAAGAAATGATATAAAACTTCAATTCCTTGCTCCACACCCACATTTATTACCCACGTTTATTCCTCCCCTCCCTATTCTACCTGTCATTTTGAAGGTAACTAGGTTTTTTGTCAACTTGACCTAAAAATTCCCTTCAACCTTTAAATAGTTTGGTATAATGTTTCTTAAAGTGGGAAAGAACAATTCACCCATTTTCTTCTGATTACTTGCAATTTGGTAGCCAATTTTATTACCTGCCCAACCTTAGAAGCACCAGGCAGCCCTATTTGCTGACTACATCAATTCCTTTCAAGCAGTTCAACACATTTCAAAGTCTCAGCATACAAATTCCCTGTTTTTTCACAGGAGGGTGAAGAGAGGGTACATAAATCTTTTGGAAATGAGGCCCTTGAAACATCCAAAGTAATGCTATTGTCAATACACTAAAAGCTGCTTTAACACTTCTGTAAAATACTTATAAAGGCAAAAATGTCTTTAATATATGCAGTGACCCCAACATAAATACCAAGATTACTAAATCCACACCTTTGCAAACGTTCTAAAAGGTTTTTGTGAAGTACTTCACTAATTCAAGTGATCCCTCTAATGAGGTACTCCAGCTATTTCATTACCATAATTTTAATGCTGATCCATCAGAGAAGAGGGCAATGAAACATCAGTATTGTTCTAGTTCTCCATTATTCTGAGAGCAAACCTACTAAGAAAGAGTTGGTGCTACCCAGGGAGTTGCTGGTCTTTAAGTAATGCCTACCAGTTTGTAGCAGACATGATGGGAATAGTTTCACCTTTTGTTCAATTGTCATTTTGAAGAAAAACAACAGCAAAGGCTTAAGAAATGAACACCCAAAAATACCCATGAAGATTTTATCTGTATCTATAAAAATAAATACGTCAGAATTATAGAATTTCAAAGTTGGAAGAGATCTCAGGGATTTAGGCTAATGTGCCACTGCCAAAAAAGATCTCTATAATTTACTAAAGTAAGTGGTCATCCTCTGCTTAAAGACTTCTAATGAGGGGGAAACCATCATCTCTCAGGATAGTCTACTCCACTTTTGGGCAACTCTGTGAGGAAATTGGATATGGAACTTAAATAAAGTCCTTTATACTTTGCACCCATCATGCCTATTTCTTCCCTCTGGGGCAAATAAAACAAGTCCAATCAGTCCTGCAGATGATAACCTTTCAAATATTTACAGGAAGCAATTATATCCCTCTAGTTTCAAAGTCAAAAAAAAAAAAAAGAAATAAAAAATCAAATTATTCCTTCAATGAATGAACATTTATTAAACACTTGCCACTCCCTGGAATAAAATTTTCTGGCAATCAGCCTAGTGAGAAGTTGCATAGTTCCATTAGAAAAGGAAGCTAAGGAAGCTACTCATTATGGTTAATATGAAGGGCTTTGAAAGGTATCCTTGTAAAGTCTTTTGTTTAAAAAAATTTCATTGGAGGAGATATATCCCATTCTATATTAATTTGGGCAATATAATCTCACAATAATATCATCAATATATTAGAGTCAAATATATATATATATATATATATATATATATATAATTACATGGATAATAGCTGGAGGTATTACTCAGTTGATTAGTAATAATTTCTAGCTAGAGTTAAAAGTTCTTGAGAATCCATTGCTTCTTCCATTTGTAATATTTTCCAATGGAATCAGCTTTATAATAAAGCATAGGGGTGGCTAGATGGCACAGTGGATAGAGCACCAGCCCTGGAGTCAGGAGTACCTGAGTTCAAATTTGACCTCAGACACTTAATAATTACCTAGCTGTGTGGCCTTGGGCAAGCCACTTAACCCCATTTGCCCTGCAAAAAGAATTAAAAAATAAAAAACAAAAAAACAAACCTACAATAAAGCATACTAAGTGGTGGTATACATTACCTCAAACTATGATCCAACATTAATGCTACATTTAAAGAGGTTATCACAAAACAAATAGATGAGTCAAGAGAATAGGACACAAAAGGGAAGCTTTAATAAAGATAAAGGACATATCTGTAGGGAGGGATACTGCTATGGACAGCAGAGCTAAGCAGAACCCTGAAATGATGGGACTTTAAAGATCTAGTCATTGGCATCAGTACATAGTATTTAAAAGGAAAAAAAAATGATGAAAAAGATTTTGAAAAGGGGAAAAAATGGTAGCGAGATGAAATGAATCTACTTTACTATTTTATCTAGATCCAACCCTTATTTACATAAAAGTACTTTTGGTTTTACCTAAATTTAACTGGCAGTTTTGACTACATCTTAACTTTAACAAATCTTAAAAAAAATCAAACTTTTGTTGTAACATGATAATACTTCCTTTGGTTGATATTCTGAAAAAGGATATATTGCTATCCACAATATACATGAAATTGAATGTATACCTATATGGCATATAAGGGTATACCCACATACTTCAGGTGAATACCAAACTTTGACCTGCAGTGCCTGGGATTGCTTAGTTTTATGGTAATCCTCAAAACTAATAGTGTCAAATAGTTTCAAAACCGATCTCAACAATAATACAATATTTTAGTTAGATCAGAATAGTAACACATTAATGTGAGGTTATATGTTTACATGAACACACACACACACATATATATATATATATATATGTATATATGTGTCCCTGTAAAAATAGCATATCTGCTTGGGTTATCTAAAAATATCGACATGACTCACAGGTGGCATGGATAGATAGTTATTTTGGGAAACAGTCCTACCCTTTTCCAAAGGAGACTTCCATTTTTGCCTTAAGAGGAGCTTTCCACTTGCTACTTGGTTTCTTTGCTTATGTTCAGGAGCAATATTGGGTCAGATTTCTTATAACTCTGATTTTCTCAAATATTGTTCTTGATGTACATTCAAAATAAAAAGTCCTTCTCTGGATACTCTTAAGGGAAAAGACTGATCTTAGTTTTACACACATAAATTTAGCTTCTACCCATCAAATGCTGGTAATTATACAAAAGGCAATAATAGATAGTAAATAGTAAGCAAATCCATCCAAACAAAGCAGTAAATAGATATAAGTGAAATTCTAGCAATTAAAATATGCCAGAAAATAAACAAGAATGAATAAACTCTCTAGCTCATTCTAGCAGTTTATAGTGAGGTCCATTCTACCAATCTACAGCAAAGCATGCCAGAATGTAGAATATGTAGAGAAGCTGGCTTCACCTACACATCTACAGCCTCTGTCTCTATCTAACTCTGTCTCTGTGTCTGTCTCTTTGTCTGTCCATTACTCAAAGTCTCTGCTTTCTCATTCCCAAAACTGATCTCAATTCCTAGCCTTATGTAAATACACAGCATTGACTCAATATTCTCTCTCTCCATCTGTTCACATCTTTTCCCATATAAACAAGGTGAAGCATGAGGAAAGGGTGAAAGGAGGAGAAGGGAGAAGTAGGAGAGGGAAATAGGAAAGAGAAATTGAGTAAAAGAAGAGTAAGAGAGAGGGAAGGGGAAGGAGAAATGAAGAAGAAATAAGGAAAGGGGCAAGGGCAAGGAAGAGAAGAAGAGAGCTTTAGAGACAGACTTAGAAGTGAAAACCAAGAGGGAAAGGGAGGCAGAGAGGTGTAGGGCAGCATGACAGAGTGGTCTGGAGTCCAGCCTCTAACACAAACTGACTGTTGACTTTGTATAGGTCATGAAATCTCATAGTGTTCTATCCCAACTTGCATTGAGGGATGTAGTTTCCTCATTCAGGACTTCACTTTCTTAATACAGCCACAGGTCCAGTCTTTACTAAAATGTCTGTATTTCATAGTCATAGTCATTTTTGAATGCATTAGGAAAATGTAGGTTCTCACAAAGTATATATGATCTTGAGGCAGAAGTGGATACAGACAACAAATTGGGCCTGGACTCAGAAAACACCTGAATTCAAATCTGATCCCAGATTCTTACTAGATAAATGACTTTAACCAAACCCGTTAACCTCTGTCTGCCCCATTTTCTTCAACCGTAAAAGGAAGATGAAAATAACATCTAATTTATAGGACTGCTGTGAAGATCAAATGAGATAATATTTGAAAAAAGCACAGCACAGAACCAGGCCAAGTTATAAAGATGCTCATTCCATTGCCCTGTTCCATTCCCTTGAGGGGCTAGAGCTTGACTTTGTCATAAAGATCAGATAATCTTCTCCTCCAATTAGACATCTGAAAAATGACCATTGTTTTGAAACTTCATCTCAAATGATGTGAAACTGAAACACTTTCACCAAATACCTTGATCCTAAACATGAGCATACAACCTAAAGAGCAAACCTTTGATCTCTTCTTTAGGGAGTCAGATGAGATTGCTTCTAACATTTTCTCCAAATCTAATCCAACAAAATAGACAAAACTGTTAAGGAGTTCAGGGTTGTGCTTAACAATATAAGGAAGAACAATGAAGTTGAAACCATAAGACCAGGGTTTAAATCCTAGTTCTGTCACATATTATCTGTGTGACAGCATGCAAATTATTCAAGTATTGGCCTCAGTTTTCTCAAAAATAAAATGAAGATGTTGCATTTGGTGATCTCTAAGATACCTTCTAAATCTAGGATCATATATCCCCTTCACTATTTTCTTTTATGCCATCCATGATAGGCTCCACATGGAGCACATTTTTGAGGGTCACAGAATTCTTAGTGCTCCACTAGAACCTTCCCTTCTCTCAAAAATTCTCCTTACCATTGAGAATTATTTCCTTAGGATCCTGTGTTTTGCATTCTGAGGTGACAGCTTGTTATTCTATGTTAATGTATTTAGCTGGTATTGTGAAGAAACCTGAAAGACCTCACTTAAAAATGATTCTGCTGTGTTTACTAAGGTTTATATCAGGAGTGCCTAGTAGTTTTTACTGTAATGGATCCTTTCTTAGAATATTGTTTTTTAAATGTATAAAATAAAACACCCAGGATTGCAAAGGGAAACAATAGTTTGAATACAGTTTGATATACCAATACCATTTGAAATCCATTTAAAAATGTTCACATATGCCAGGTTATAAACTTCTGGCTTAAATGTTCAGAAGAAGAAAAATCTTATTTTTAAAGAAAGAGATTGTAAAATAGGGAAAGTATAGAAGGGGAGGAAGAAGGAAAGAATGAGTGAGTTAGGATTAAAAAATAAGAATATAATATGCCCTTCTTGAAGTGGGCAGTTCCAAAGCATATGGTAACAAAACATACCTGAAAGTAGGTCACATAAAGCCTTGGCACAATAATCCAATGCATGTTAGTATTCACAAAGTACTAGGAAAACACTAAGGATATAATTAACATGTTTCTCAAAAACTTTAGCCTAGAATAAACCAGAGTGGGAATAATAATAATAATAATAATGATGATGATGATGATGATGATGATGATGATAATAATAGTAATAATGATAACTCACACTTATAAGGTCTTTAAGAGTCAAAGAAAGAAGCCATGAAAATGTCCTGGGGTAGTCATGAAAATAGGTAAAAACATAAAGGCCTTTCAGAATAAAAAAATGCAAGTATTTATCTAAGCAGGGTTTATGGTTAAATAGTGACAAGGATATTTTATCTTTATTCATAAATTTGAATTTTTTATAAGCCTTTGCTCTAATTGTAATTTGTCACAAGTAGAAAATAGAAGTTAAAAATGTAGTTTTTGCTTAGTAAAGGGATTATTTTTGAAAGAAACATGCAAATTGATCATAAGTAATATCTACATATTTCTTAGTTACAAACAGCTGAAGGAAGACTAATGGTGGGTATCAGAAAAGGAGGTATAGTTCATAGAAGAATTATCAAACAAATTTAGATGAAGTGATACAGATACTGATGTTTCTCTTACCATCTCCTCTCCTCTTCACCATATATATTTTAAAAGGAATCTTATAATCTACTGCAAGTACATATAGCTGAAAGATAAACCTATAAAAACTATAGTTTAATAGATAGCTAACTTGCATCTTATGCAGGGGAGGGGCAAAAGGATAAGTAAGAAGGGAGAGATAAAGAAAGGGATGGGAAGAACCTGATATTCACTTACAATTTATAATTTGAATTATACTTTTAATTTTAAAAGAGCTTTTAATACTTAAAAAACTGACCCCTCAATTTACATATGAGGCAAAAAGAGGGGTTAGATTTGAACTCAGGTGTTTAAGTCTTCATAGGATGTGATAGATTTATGAAGGTATCTTAGAAATCAGCTATTCAAACACTCTCATTTTTTACAAGTGAGAAAATAGAGATTCATAAAGTTCCAATGACTTGCAAAGTACTCTTTTGTTATTTTATCCAGAGTTGTGACTTTAACATGGATCCCTTGATTACTAGATTACAATATCATTTTTCATTATGCCATATCATATCTCCTAGAGGGAAGTCCTCAGAGATTTGAATCATAAATTTTCTATTAAAAATATGGCTTTATTTAAATAACTAAACTTGACCATAAATGTTATTTTAAGATAGGATTAAGACCAGCTTTTAAAAAAATTCTCAGAGGTAAAATTCAATATTTTCTCAATTCTAGTTTTTTCTTTATAAATTTACATTTAATTTCTAGTTTCACAAATTGTGGGAAATCACTGGTTAATTGTTGAAAATGATTTATATTCAATTGAATTATACTTAATTTATTGACATTGAAGGGAAATAAAGGAAAAGATTTTTGTAAGAAAAACAATTGAGCCAAAGAAAGCTGAAAGTGACCTGAGAAATTACTTAATTCAGGGTTTCTTATACTTTTTGATCTTAAGATCCCTTTACACTCTTAAAAATTATTGAGTATCCTAAAGAGCTTTAGATTATGTGGGTCATATACACCTTATGTGAATAATTTATGTGGGGATGTGATTCTTAAATGTTTAATAACTAGGATCTCTGGTGGGGGGGAAGTATACATGCACACTTTTAAGTTTAATCTGCATTGTAAATATTTTCTTAAGTCTAGACAATAAAAAAAACAGTAACTCAAGTCTTGATTTATAGTGAACACCAATTTTTGATGTATAAGTAATCTGAAAATTTATTATATCTATTGATATTTATCATATTAGAAATTAAAACTGGTAAATTTAAAAATATTTTAACTCACTAAAATAGCAATAATAAATTCATCAGATTTTAACATAAAAACAATTCCTTGACACTGAATTGTCAAGAGAATAATTGTTTTATTTCTGATTTGGTCAATTAACTATATTTTATCCCAACAATAGACAATATATCACTCAAGCTTGTTTTCTGTAGCATTAATAAGTAGCATTCAATAACCTCTCAAGTTATTTCATTTCACAAATTGGAGCACTTTCTATCTACCACCCTCTTGTGGGAGTGTCTTAGCCAAATGTGTATGGTCTACTACTACACTTCTGTTTTCTTATTTGGGTCCATCTTGGGAAGGGATTCATATAGGTAGATATTGCTTGAATGTATCTTGATAATTTTCTTATTGGTGTTCATCTCAAAGTTAAATTCATTACACAATTCATATCATGATTTTAATCTCTTAGCAAATCTTAAAAGTACTCTTAATTAAAAAGGTTAAAAATCTTAATCAAAAAGTTTAAAAACTACCATAATTATTCTGGTACTAATATCTACCTAGTTGTAAGTACTAGAATTTCAGATCTAGAAACTTAGGGGAAAAAAGTCTACCCTTTAGATGCGTCGATGAGAAATGTTACGGTCAAAAGTTCTTACTGGTATTGTCTTCCTTTCCTTCTTCTTTGTAAGCCAAAATGAGAGTAGCATAGTAAACACATTCAATCAGTGTGTTAACATCGCATATTTTGCTTGTCCTTATGAATCCACTCTTCTATTGAGTATGGTGAGTAAATTTATAAGTAGTTACTATAAAGGCGCTATAGCCCTTTTCCCTTTCAGGGAAACCTGAAAACCAGGTATAAAGTGTCCTGAAGGTCTAAGGTGCATAAATAACATTGTATCATAGAGTAACCAAAAATTAGATACTGGTATATGTGCCAAATCAAAGAAAGTCTTCTAAGATCTGCATTCAGTGCCTTTTGGACCTTTGATATGTAAATCTCAGACAAATTACAGACCTTCACAACAAGACCAGCATATCATAGAATGGTGACATGGGCATGGCAAAGTTGTACTGACAAATTTGAAATGATTTAGATGTATTAATAAACTAACCCCAAAGTAGCACAGATAGGAGTTGGTCTCTTCTTCCAAGAAACTACAAAAATGAGACCTCAAGCTCCTATCTTAGACTCTCACCAGCACATATTAGTAAATGAGTGTTATTCATTGCCTCTCTCCTTCCTCATCCTTTTCCTCATGCTTTCTGACTTTCTTCACCAAATCATTTTCTGTCCCCATCCCATCTGCCTTTTTTATTCCTTTCTCCACTTGTCTCTGTATTTTCTGTGTTGTGTGCCTCCACACATTTTCCATTGCTATCGTGGTCTTTCCTGGTGAATATCCAAGAACTGGTAGTGCCTGTTTCCATTTCATATTTTCATAAATTAATGATCAATTCAATCAACAACTATTTTAAGCCCCTAAAAATGTATAAAGCAATGCTAGCATTAAGTCAATCCCTATCCTCAATGAGCTTATATGGAAAGTTGGGTAAAGAGTTAGAAGAATGAAGGGTAAAGAAGACTAAATGACAACTTCTCTCTGTCTACTTTTCCTTTTCTGTTAATGGTGACATTAACATCTGTTATGTCACAAAGTCAGAGAGGAGAAGTTCAAATTACTTAATAGAAGAAAAATCACTTTTTTAAAACTATGAATTGCTATGTAAATATAAGTTATTTAAAAGGGAGAGGAATAAGAAACTGGATCTTGGATTTAATTGGTACTGGGAACTCTGCAATGAGAAAATTAAGTCTGTCAATACAGAGCAGCATCTTGGAATCTTAGTGAGTTGACTCAAATATTGAAGGTTTAAATCGGTATATATTAGAGTTGTGGCATGATTCCATCATCAGTTTCCACTATCTTTCCCCCTAAAACCTTCTCTCTTGACAATTACTATCCTATGACATAGATGATAATGATAATTTGCATAGGTCTTCAAGTTTTGTGAAGCACTCCACAAATTTTACAGTTTTGAAGTTGACTTTTTAATTTCTTTCTACCTACCCATTCTCATTTCCAAGCTAGTTTCTTGCTGCCAGTATCTTTACCTGAAAATAATAACTGCTTATTCTAATAAGCCTTTTGCTACTAGCCATGACTTTGCCTCAGTAACTGGTTTCAAAGAGAGAGTTATAAGGATTGCTTTCTTTTTGAATGTACAACATTATATTTGAATAACAACTTTTTTTTAATACAGAATTGATTTTGTCATGGGACAGATAAGAACACTATGGTATAGTGGAAAGAACATGAAATTTGGTATTGCATGACTTGGGTCATAATCCTGACTCTTTCCCTTAGTCAACTGTGTCACACTGGGCAAATCATTTCATTTCTCTGAGCCTTAGTTTGTACTGTTGCAAATTAAATAAGGTTGAGACTAGCTTACCTGTATGGCTTTTTTAAATAGCTAAAAAACTAAAGAGAAGAAAAGGAAAAGAAAACTGAAGTTTGAGAAAGGGAAAATAGAAGAAAGTGTGGGAAAAAAAAGAAATGGAAAAAATGAATTACTAAGTAACAGAAAGAATTTTTGAAAGACTTATAGGAGTATTCATTTTAAGAAGGTTTGATATTTGAGGCCTTGAATTATGATCCATCTGCTCAATTTACTGCCTAATATAGGAGTAACTATTCTCTCTTCCTCTTACACATTTTATCTTTTCCTTTTTCTGGGGGAGATAATCCTACTCACTATGTCCTTCTCTAAAGCTCAGCCTCCTCTTACCTAATTGAATGATGTTATTTGCCTTTGGTTCTCAAAGAGGACCATGACATTTAGGATGCAATGCAATTTATATAAGTAAATTGGATTTAAGAAGAGTGGGGGGGGGCTGTGCAAAGTCAACAGCCTCACTTTTTCATCCTAAGCCATCTGGGTCAAGTAGCCAGATATAGATCAGGACAAATAGAGATGGTTTGATATGGTGGAACTCCTTTCTCAAATCATCAAGTCTAAAGTTCAAATAGTGCTTTTATTTTAGAACCACTGCTACCAACCACTCAGATTCAATAATCAAATATTGGGAGCTTAGGCGAGAAGGATGATTACCCTGGAAAAGGGCAAAACATTATTTTTTATAACTATGCCTTGGTGCACATTTTTTCAATTTTGTTGTTTAAACCCTTGCTGTGATATTGCTCTGTGTCCTCCTCAATGTGTTTGGCTTATTAGAATATAAACTCTTTGAATATAAAACTGCAGAGAATGTGTTCTATTTGAATAGTCTTTGTATCCAATTGTTCGATATGATTTGATCCATAAAAGTTTCTTCTCATAACACAGGATGATGAAAAAAATGAGCTGCGATTACAACCAACTTTTCATATATTTTTTCCTAATCAGAAAGTGAGAAAAAAAAACATTCTTCTAAAAGTGAGAAATTCTTGTCACCAAACTACATCTATGTGCTTTTTTCTTTGGTTTATTTTCAAGGAAAAAATTGTTTAGTCTTTCCACAATTTGATGTTAATGATCAGTAAAGTATACATTTTCATTTCCAAAAACATCAGTAAATATATTTTGGGAAAAATATTTCCACTAACAATAGTACTTATGCAAAAAAATCATATGCATGAAGACAATGCCACTGTTAAAGTTTACAATTTCCATGGCATTTATATTTCTTTTGAACTAAGAGTAAATGATTAACTACAAATTAAGATAAAATATCCTCTTTTAGATACACCAGAAAGCTATTTTGATTAGTAATCATAGTCCATATACTGTAGACTGTCATATAGGTTCAATATTCCATTACAATCATAAAAACTGAATTATTTTACTTTAAAAAAAATTAGCATCAAAGAACTGACCAATAACACGCTTGTTAATGAACATTCTTATTTCATTTTATTATTTGGGACTCAGGGTCATTATTCCTGTAAATTTTGGTTAACTAAAAATCTGTCAATATTAACTTTATCTTATCAAATTCTATTCCATTGGATGAGAAAATTTATTTAGAATTTTTATCATTCTTTAGTTAAGAAGCTAGAGGAGGAATAATAACCATTCTTGGATACATGTAAATCCTCCTCAGTCAGGCTATTTATCAATAATCTAAATGCCATCCAACCTGCAACCTGATTTAGTTTATCTATTGAGGACTTTTTCTATGAACTTTGTTACTTTTAGGGGATATATGAGATTATGACTCTGTTTAACTAAATTTTAAGACATTGAAGGAAATATGGGAATATAGACCTATATTCTCTTTAGCTTTTATGATCTGAGGGATGTACAACCATTACAATATGTAAATTTTACACACACACACAAACACACACATATGCCATCATTCATTTATCATATGAACTCAAAGAAGAGATATTTCAGAATCCAACCATGGTCTTATTTGCCCTCTGTTGATTACCTCTTTATGTATGTGGATGAGTATGTCTGTGTGTTCAAATGAGAACAATATTTTCTATAAGTAGGGTGAATGTGTCCTAAATTTTTGTGTCTGGGGTTGGGGTGATAGGCTGGGGGGAACAACTATTTGAAGCACTTGATGTTGTACCTATGATAAATCTCCAAGCAACTTTTTATCCAATTTAAATGCTGATGTTTAGTCTACAGAAGACAACAGTTGTTCTAATCTAAATTAGGTATTTTCTTTGGGGAAAACTTATGGAAGGACATGATGAGACTATAAACATTTATTAAGTTCTTACTAAAAACTGGAAGAAGTAAGAACTGGGCACTGGTCAAAATTTCAGGAATATATAAAGAAAGATAAAAATGCAATTCTTGAACTCAAGGAGTTCATTTTAATGAGGGAGACAAACTATAAATACGTATTTGCAACAAAAATACAAGTTCCTTGGATACAGACAATAAGAACAGATGTAAGGTGCTCTGTATCTTGGAATGAATTCCCATACTGAAAATACTAAAAATCAATTGGATTAGAGAATAATTGCATAAGATAATAATACCTGGGCTATAATGTTAAAACATCATATTGTCTTCAAAAGACCATTGTAAAATCACTGCCATTTAAAAAAATGTATCTCTAAAGTTTACATGATTATTACAATAAAAGTATACTGTTGCTTCTTATGAAATAAATGCAAATTTTATTTATTTTATTTCTAAATAAAGATAACAAAAGACAATTAGGTGGCCCAGAGGATAAAAAGGTGATGAACTTGGAGTGAGGGATCCTAGAGTTTAAAATGACTTAATATGTTTACAAGCTTTCTGATCCTGGACAATCCACTTAGCCTTGTTCAGATTCAGTTTCCTTATCTGTAAATTGAGGATAATAATAGCATCTATGCCTCAGGATTCCTGTGACAGTAAAATGAGATAACATTTGTTAACTTTTATAAACTTTTAAGTGCTCTAAAATCTTATTATATTATTTATTTGACATTTTATGTTTCAAATACCCATTATGAAGGTTTTCAACATTCATTCATATACATATGTATATTGTTAAGCTACAAAACTTCCTTCCACCCTCCCTTCCCACTCTCCTCCCCTCATCGGCAGTCAAGTTAAGATTGTACGTGTGTGTGTGTGTGTGTGTGTGTGTGTGTTAAATATGTTTGCAGATTAGTCATTTATAGTAGAAGGGATTAGGAATAAGGGAAAGAAGCATATAAGAGAAATTTTTTAAAAAGGGAATGTAGTCTTTATCAGTTTCTGAAGAGTTTATTTTATTTTATTTTATTTTATTTTATTTTATTTTATTTTATTTTTTCAGGTTTTTGCTAGGCAATAGGGTTAAGTGGCTTGCCCAAGGCCATATAGCTAGATAATTACTAACTGTCTGAGGTCAGATTTGAACTCAGGTACTCCTGATTCCAGGGCCGGTACTCTTTCCACTATGCCACCTAGATGCCCTGAGATTTTTTTTTAAATTTTTTTTATTTTCTTTTGTTTTGCTTCCTTTGGGTGGGGATAGAATCATCTATAGCCAGTCTAATAGGGTTGTACTAGCTCTCTCAACTGCTGAGAGATGATATTATTATTATTATTAATTATTATTAGATTATGATGACATGGTATAATACACTGGATCCCATTGCAGATACTTATTAGATGTATTACTGGTCAAACTATTCATCATCTTTAAATCTCAGAGTTGTAATGTAATACAAAATGTAATATAATCTACATCCCAAGGTTTATGCAAGACTAAGATTAAGCAATATTTGTGAAATGTTTTGTAAACCTTACCATATTATGTAAGGGTCAGGTTGGGCGAGCTAGATGTCACAGCAGCTAAGAGAACTGAGCCTAGAAGACTCTTTTTCCTGAATTCAAATCTGGGCTCAGGCAATTCCTACCTGAATGATCCTGTTTAAGTCACTTAACCCATTTGACTCAGTTTCCTCATATGGAAAGTGAGCTGGAGAAGGAAATGGAAAATCACCAGTACCTTTGCCAAGAAAAACTCAAATGTGGTCATGCAAAGCCAGGCAGGATTGAAAACAACTGAACATCAACAAAGCATCAGACATTATTATTATTAATCTGATATAATTAATGATTAGTGAAATGATTGAAGTATAAAGAAAGTTAGCAGTGAAAGAATCAAATGGATTATGTATTCCCAATTCTTGGCCAGAATTGGTTTCTTTCTCCTTTCTTTTGTCCTGGATTATACAGGTGGACTATTTTTATTTTCAATGTCATTTAAAAATATAACTCAACTCTTCACTTTTGGCTTTGAAAATTCAACCCAATATTAAAATATTTTTAGACAAATACAAACTTTGAGATTAGATTATTTTGTGTGTGTGTGATAAGCTTTGAGACCAGACCAAGACTGTAATCTAGGTATATACATCTGCTTTTTTATGAATATTCTGTGTAGAAAAATAATAGATCTAATAAATGCAATTTACTGTTATCTAACATGCTATCAATAACTCTTCCTCAACAGTATATATGGACTTTGTGGTGCTATCTTTTTTTTTCCCAGTAGCATGAATGGTTTTGCACTGAACCATCATACTTGCTTGTTTTTTATTTCTAATGACAAAAGGTTCATATTTATAAATGAATTAATAATTAATTATCTATGGTCATATGTCAGATAAATGGCCAACAAAGGGACCAAACTCTTGATTTTATATTCATTAACAACATGCTCTAATAAAGTAAACTCACTGATTTAGTGGCACACATCAAAAACTATTGTATGCTGATCTTGATCATATTGAAGAATGTAAAATATTTCATGAAAATGTATCTGTTTTAAGTGCTCCTAATCCATCAATTAGGAAGAAACAAAAAGGCCACACTTATTTCACATCTCTTCTTTAAAACTATCTCTATGATTGACAGCAAAGACATTTTCTATGAAGCTTAAAATATACAGGGGAAAAAGTGAACTATTTCAGCATCATAAAGCAAGAAGATGCTTTCAGGAATGGCTCAGGTTATTTCATTCCATAAACTACTTCAATTCTAAATAAGAGAAAAAGAATTTGACAGCTAATGATAAAACTTAGATGCTAGAGAATGCCAAGCTAATAAGAATTTGAATTTGATGAATGAGCCCCCCTGACCTTACAATATACCTTTGATATTAGGGAGACATCATAAATGGCACAATGACTCTTCATCTTTCGTCAAGGTATGTCAATTTTATTACACTAAAGATTCATTTATAACTGTAAGCACAAATAAAAGGTATTATGCTTCTTGCTGGTAAAGAGGAATGATGTGGCAAGATTAAAATTTATAATCTTTCTGTGGTTTGAATGTGTTTTTATTTTTTGAAAACATAGGAGAATTTAGGTCATTACAAGTAAGGCCCTCCCAGTACTTCATAAAATAATTTGGTGCATGTATATACCATTCTTTACTAGAATTTAATCTGACTTCATACAAGCAAACGAGGTGGGAAATCACGACCTAGTAGAAAAATTATGTAACTAAGATATTAGGGAAATAAATTTTTTTGTATTATTTCAAGCAATTTTGATCCCATTACCAATAAAACAAAGCATAATAACTCATCAATTGCATTTAATAAATTTACATGATTATAAAGACACACATTTGTTCACAAAATGATTTTTCCCCTTTCATGGATGCATAGTATATTGATTTTTACTGGATAAACATTTCAGATCCATTAAAAATATCTTTGAGAAATTATTAAATTATAGAATCAGCATATTATATAGAATCAGAACAGTATAGATAAGCTCTATAGAATATTAATTCCTTGAAGAGAAATTAATTCATTTTTCTGTCTTTGTATCTCCAGGATTTAACATAGTACCTGATTCTTATTCATTTATTTGTTTTTGTTGTTTATTTTTTTTACTAGGCAATGGGGTTAAGTGACTTGACCAAGGTCACACAGGTAATTATTGTGTCTGAGGCTGGATTTGAACTCAGATCCTCCTGACTCCAGGGCCCATGCTCTATCCACTGTGCCATCTAGCTGCCCTTCATTCATTTATTGATGTATATCAAGACATAGAATTCAAACTTGGAAGAGAAAGAAGGTATAATTTCATATACTACACATATTACAGTTAAAGTTTAATAAGAATTTCATATCTAACTCTGAGCCTCAATTTATAGATTAATGAATAAAACCCCAATACATTAACTTTGTCTTCAAGTAGGCATTCTTTTCACTATATCATTATATATGAGATCTAATTGTAATTAACTAGCATACCTGCCAACTTCCATATCAGGAATAAACTTTCACTTTTATTTGTATTCAGATAAAGTAGCCTGGAATTAAGTGGTTATTGTAATGACTGAGGAAAGTCAATAGAAACCAAACTTGAACATAATGTAATCTTACTCTTTTCAAACAATCATGCAGTCACTTTATCCAGTGGGTTAAAGAGTTTTGATTATTTCGTCTGTTGGGATTTGTAGGTATATGTTAAATTAACTACAGGGTAGCCTCCCACCATTTTCTGAATAAAATAGCAAAAGGGAATTCAAGAAAAATAATTTAAAACTTAATATAGGGTTAGTGATTTTACCAAGTCTATTTCCCAATTTACAAAAAAGACCTATATGCATTCAGTATCCATGTAAATCAGATTTAATTTAAGATTTTTCAGTTCCAAAAGAGCAACCTATTTTAAGTTGCTTTGGTGACCCAAAACTTTATTCTTCCACAGTGAAAGAAAAGAAGCAATATGTTGTAGTATCAAAACTGAGATTGATCTTTCAATGAATGGAAATCACTGAACTAACTAATATTTATCTTGGGCATAGTTGTCATTTTGCTCTCAATATGATTCTGGCAAAAACATAGGATTTTTTCAGTGTGAAAAAGCAAAGGAAGAAGTGTTAAAACACACACACACACAAACACACACACACACACACACACACACACACACACACACACACAGCCAAGGGATAGAAGCTTTCAATTTGTTACTCCAAACCCCTCAATCTTCCAAAAGTTGAGAAGAAATATAAGCACTTAAAATAAGGTGCCTTAAAATGTTCCCTGAAATAATGACTAAGCACTTCAGAAAACTGAATGATCCTATCAAATCAACCCTGGTATTCAACATCAATCTAGTTAAATGTAGTTTACCACCCTAGAATCAGACTAGATTACACAAATCTTGAGCCATCATAAGCACCTGCCTTTACCCTAAAGACTTGTAATGTGGTTTGTAAATGCAAAACTGGTTTCCAGTTTGCTTAGAAAACTGCTTAGCTCTGAGAAGTTCCAATAGTAGCCTATCTGCAGGAAAGAGGAAACTGCCACCATTCAAAGTAAAAGCCAACTTCTCCAACTATATGCTCTAATGGAAAAGTTAAAAAAGGGGAGGTAGAATGAAGTCTAGTAGTACTTGTATAGCCTGTGTATGTTTGCTGAAAAAACAGGGACTGACTTCTTCATATTGTTAAATATCCCATTTCCTGAGCACAGAACTTTCATTTACTAAATTGGATTTCAAATCAAAGGGGTGCCAGACAACATAATAGTTTAAAGAAGAATATTTTAAAGATTGTAGTTGAAACCATTATCACCTAGCGCATAAAAGGTTCTTTAAATTCCCTAGAAGAAACAAAGAGAACTTAGCCTTTTAATATCTTGCTTTTGTACATAGTAATCATTTGGTTAATGCAGTGAAGCCTTACTCTTAACACCATTAGCTGTAGAACAGGATTTAATAGAAGGTGGTGCTGTCTTGGATCTGTTCCATGAAGGTTTAGATATTAAAGTAGGAATGAACCTCATTATAAGGTAATCTCATTTATAGGGTGAGACCATGTACCAGACCCTAAGGACATCATTTTATTGAGACTAATATATACAAATGACCCACCTATACAGATCACTGTCTTCCCAAATGCCTAACCACAACCAGAATTCATGGGAGTCATTGTGAGAAGAAACCAAAATAAATTTAGATTTTAGAGATTTTATGAGTTCAACAACAGAAGAAGAAAACTTAGAGAAATTAGGAAGAATTTAGAGAAATCAAGTAGTCATCAATCTTTTTTTTATAATTCTTATAAAGTTCTAGGCACTATGAATGCCAAAAATAGTAGTCTCTGACTTCAAAAAGACTACCAACTTGCATATTTGACTGGTGAGCCAATATTTGTATATGTAAGTATATAAATAGATCTAAGTTGGTAGGAAGAGAGTCACTAAAAGTTGCAATATCAGAAATTGCTTCATGTTGAAAGGCTGAACCTTGTTGAAAACTAATGATTCTAAGAAATGGAGGTAAAAAGAGAATGTAAGCATAGTAGACAACCACACAAAGGAAAAGAGATATTAGGAACATTAAAAAGACATATTTGAAAGATTGCAAATTGGATGAAGTAATGCACAATAAGGTAGAAAGGAATGATGGAGCTAGGTTGAAAAGGACTTCACATATCAAAGGAAGAAATTTGATCCTAGAGACAGATATCTAGACAGGTATAACCTGTTTTCTGATGTGGTATAGTTATAAACATCAATTATTTGAAATGTTATAAGTTCCTTTATTCCATTGCCTCCTAAATGTGACAGCTACCAAAGATGAGTCTTTGAAAACACTTTTTAAATTTGGATTCCTTGCAGATCTGAGTATGGAGACCACACCTATATTATTGCTCCTAGCTAACATCCATATGTCTTCCTACAGAAAAATTGAAGCAATGGAGGATACACATGTCTATCACTCAGCAAACTGATGTACTATCTTTTTGCTGATTTACTGTTATCAATCAATAATTGTAACATCTCATTGTCATTGTCATTTACCTGATCTATACTAAGTTTTCATAATATTTTCTTTGCAATTTCATCAATTAGAGATTAAAGTTAATAAGTATATCTTTTAAAACATACAAATGCCCCTTAGATGTCTAAGGGAGTATCAGTAATTCACAATGCTATAAGCATTTTCCTTCTAACATCTAGCTAAGATCAGCTACATTTAAACTAAAATCAGTTTTTCTAGGAAGGGAGAAAATTTTGAAATGTAGAATATTTTATGTAACAGCAAAAAGTTTAGTATTCAAGATAGGAGGCTAAAGCTTGTCCCCTAAGTGGTAGGAGAAGGGTGCTGAAAAATCGGTAGGAATATACCCAATTCATATATTGACTATTTTAAAATTTTAAATATTATTATGCTTGAAGTAAAAAAATCTTTATTTACAAAAGATATTTATTTACAACATACATATACCATTCCCTCTTTGAACTCCATGCCTTTGTGCTGGCTATTGCTGATGCATGGAAAGCATTCTCATAGTATCCCTCTTGTTTCAAACTGGATATCTTGGAAATAGTTTGAACTCAATATATCTTCCCTGCAACCATTCCCTCTTCCAAACTTAATTATTTATATTAAAGGTACCACTGTTACACCAGGCTCTCAGGTTCCATGGTGTTAACCATGACTCTATACTCTTTCTTACCTCCTTTAAGCAGTAAGTTGCCAAGTCTCTCTGATTCTTATCTGTACAACATCAGTTCCACCCCACTCTTTCATGTTACTCACAGAGCTACCAAATAAGGACCTCATCACTTCTTACCTAAATTATAGCAACATATTCCTAATTGGTCTCTCTGCCTTAAGTCTCTCCTTACTTCTATCTATTCTACATAAATATTACTAAAACAATTTTCCTTTAATGATGTTCTAAATATGTGACTACTCTGGTTTCTCTTTGCATTCGCTTCCTCATATGACTAGAATGTATTTCTCCTCAGCTCAATCAGTCCCTTATTTTTTTTAAAGAAGTACCTCAAGGAACATCTTCCTAGTTAAGTTTTTTCTATTTGTCCAAACTGCTAGCACCCCTCCATCCCCTACCCCAATGCACTCTTGTTGTTTCTCTCTCTCTCTCTCTCTCTCTCTCTCTCTCTCTCTCTCTCTCTCTCTCTCTCTCTCTACTTTTTATCTGTATGAGTTTTTCCCTTATTAAAAATGAAAGTATTTTTATAAGGAAGAATTGCTTCATTCTTTCCACTTATATCCCCAGTGTTTAGCAATCTCTGGTTCATAGTGTATCCTAAGCAAATGCTTGCTGAATTGAGTTGACTTGAGCTGAGTTGAGTTAAATATATCTATTTATTCTTTGGCCCCAGAATTCAGTCTAATGCAATTAGTTTCTATATTTCAAAAACAATTCCATTAATCAGACTCTGGTGTCCTGACCTAAGATCTGAGTCATCCTTTATTATACTATTTTTATTGGAAAACATATCCCAAATTCCAAGTCACTAAGCTACTAATGAACCTTGTGGAATATAACTTGATCATTAGTTGGGGGATTACATAAGGAGGAAAAATAAATCTAAACATTTCAGAAGTGGAAAATAGAGTTGTAATTTAATATTCCTCTGTTTATGATTTTGAATATTTACTGTACCCACTATCTTTCCTAGCAATGCTTATTTTATTGAGTCCTACATGGTATACATACATTTTTAGAGGTGAGAAAGACAGACTGTGAAGTTTACCAACAAACAGTATTGGCTTCATGGTTTACTTCTTGAAAGTGGGTTGGAATTTCAGTTTGGCTTCCTTAATACTGTGTATCTTAATATCATTGACATTCTACAACCTAAGTCTGCAGTAGAATTTTAAATCTGTGCTACAAATCATGAAATTTGAGATTCACAATATTGAATACAATTCAATAATTAATTACCTATTCATTATTCAAGGCATTAGGAATACAAAGATAAAGGTTAAAAAAAAATCTCTGTCCTCAAGGAGTTTGCAATCTTCTGGAAGACACAATTGAATCAAGAAAGTATATAACTGATCATTTGATAAGGAAGAAAACTAGGACTAATATTTATAAGGAGGTCAATAAAAATTACAAAGACAACAATGAAGATCACTCTTGCCTTAGGACCACATTTTTATATTTATTTTTAGTAATGGGAAAAAAATCCCTAAATTCATTCAAGAATTAGTGATTGAACCTCTGCTTGAAGAAAGTTGCTATCTTCTTATCATTTTTAGACAGTCTTTGCTATCACCATATTTTTCAAAATCAAGCAATGGCTCAGGTTAGAATATACCTACATTTATTTATTTTCCAACTAAAAAAATATTTGGAATCCCAGGGTTGAGTTCGTTTTGGAGCCTCCATTTTAGGAATGAGTCTAGCTTCACTCCCCTCTGAACTGTCTCTCATTTTCTAATTCCTTTTTGGTTGTCCTGCCTTAAAGGACTAATAAGCACCTTGAAAGCAGACTCTATCTTTGTGCTTGTGACTGTGTCTCTAGTACATAAGACACTGCTTGACATAGACTAAGCACTTACTAAGTGATTAATGTCTATGGTATATTTATTGCTGGAAGTCAGTCTCCAAGATTTGTGAAAAGTGTGTCTGTATTTTATAAACTTGCCAATCTTATAGACTTTATGGATCAGCAGAATTAGGACCTTTAGAGATAATGTGGGTCATTTCCCTTGTTTGAGTGTGAGAAAATCAGCCCCAGAAAAGTAAACTGCTGGTACTCCCTTGTCCATGTAGCAAGTTGCTTTAATGCAATTAGAGCAGGAAAATTGGAATCCTCAAGCTCAAGTCTGGCAGTTTGGCTTTTTATTCTTTGACTTAATGAAAATAATTCCTAAATGTAAAATTTTGTGGAGAAACTACATTTTGTCTATCATTTCCAATTATTATACTATTAAAGATCCAAAGCTGAAAGAGACTTTAATGGTTATAAAATTCAACTCTCCACTGTACAAACAAGGAATCTGAGGACAATAGCGATAAAATCACTGCCATATTCTGAGAGAAATTTGAACCCTCACTTTTCTAACTCCATATTTTAGTGCTCTAGTCATTTTACCAAAATGTATATGTATATATATATATATATATATATATATATATTCTATGATGTTATGAGCCTAGTATCTTACTCCAAAATGCATATCTTTAACATTTCCATTTTTTGACTCTGCCTTCATTGTTGTACTTTTATCTGCCCCCAAACCCCCCCAAACAAACAAAATCAAAAACAAAAAAAATCTCAAGCATTCTTTTTCCAAACATGAGAGAATAAGATTTGGAGACACAAATCTTTCTGCCAGTTTTTGTGTTTTTTACAAATCTTGTCTTATCATATCACCCCCATCCTGGAAGCATCATTGACTTCCAGATGTCTTTAGGATTAAAATACAATTAAGCCCTTAAAAATCTGGCTCCCATTTATCTTTCTAATCTTATTTCACAATATCTTCCTTTCAGCTAAATTATTCTGCTCTGGTTATGATCTTCCATTTCTTGCCATTGCATAAATTGCTCCCATGCTCAGAGTATTTTTCCTCCTCATCACTGTCTCCTAGATCTTCTAGTTCCCTTCAAGACTCTAGACAAGTGTCATCTCTTATAAAAAATACTTCCTGAGTTGCTCAATTCTTAGCACACCTATTTAAAGGGAAAAAACCCAACAAAATTGTATTTAATTATCTGTGCCCATGCTATTTTCTCCTAGTAGATTACATGCTCCTTAAGACAAAGTCCTATTTTCATTTTTTTCCCCCGCTCTCTGTCCCTAGAACAGTGATCAATACATAACAGGTACTTTATAAATTATGTTACCTTAAAAAAATATCTTGCTCTGTCTGTGCCTCAACTTCCACATATGAAAATAAATAGGTTAAACTATGATCTTTAAACTTCCTCTAAGCTCTAAATTTTCTAATCCTTAATTAATGAAATCTAATCTTCATTTTGGTTTGTGCCTGTAATTAAACATTAAAATGCCTTAAAATCTCAGAATTATAACTTCAAAGTGAGACATTCATATTAGTTTACTGAAGCACTTTATGAACATGTACAGTAGTATATCCTCATAAATGGCACCATATGTAATCTATAGGGATTTTCAAGGAATTCATTCTTTTTCAATGAACTATTTTAAAGAAGCAAAATGGTAGTACGTAATAGATTAGTGTTTTTCTCCTTTCTAAGGTAGGATAATGCCAAAATAAGCAATTAAGAAGTATATGTGATAGAAGAAAGTTATATTTTAAAGTTTCACTACTAATATCTTTTGTTGTTTGCTCTCTGAATCTCCTCTTTACCTCATTTTTGTCATTCTATCACATCCAATTTACAATATCTATTGCACTCACAGTGGACTTGAGGCAGTGTAATAAAATTTTAAAAAGAGTGAACTGAGAATTAGGAAACTTAATCCCAGCTCTGTCAGGTTATTATCTAATTTTATGATTTTTGCAAAATACTTATCTTCCTAGGGTTCAGTTTCTTCATGTACAGAATTAAGAAGCTAAGCTGAATTCAAATCAATTTATTAAATGTTATTAATTCCCACTATGTGATAATAAATAAACAAAGAGAAAAATAATTCCCTGTCTTGATATTTGTAGTCTAATCATTCTATAAGTTTTGTTCTACCACCAGAACATACATTTCTACTACTCCCTTCTCAAAACAATGAGAGGAGCAAATTTGTATTCATCACTATCTCTCAAACCCTTCCCCCCACTCCTCATGTCCAATCTGTTGCCAATGCCTGTCAGTTTCAATTCTGAAATATTTGATGAATATTCCTTTCTCTTTGATTCCTCTCTCACTGCCACCATCCTAATGCGTCATCATTACTTCAGTCCATGGCCTATTGTAATAGTCAGCTGGCAGGTTTGCCTGCCTCAAATCTTTCCCTTTCCAATCTATCTTCCATTTGGCCATCAAAATGTTTTTTTTTAAGGTGCAGATACAACCAACTCCAGAGGCTGTGACTCCCTAAAGACTCAAGATTAAATACAAAATGTTCTGTTTGGATTAAAAAACCTTCATAAACTACTTTCCTATATATAAAGTCTTTTTATATCTTACCCCTTACCGGGTATTCCTGGATGCAGAATATATATATTATATATATATATATATATATATATATATATATATATTTATATATATATAAATATATGTATATGTATGTATTTGTTTGACTTTTGGTATATTTGATCCTAAGATTGTCTTGCTGCTAAATTTGTTTAACAGTGGCACTGATATATTGATTTATTGATCTCTTCTTTGATCTTGGTTTTTTAAAGTATTTTTTCTTTGACCTTCAAACTCTGAACTTTAGATTTCTAGGTGTTATCAATTTGGTGATCTTTTAGAAAGTAACCAATTTATTTTTACTTTCTATTTCTATTCTTTCTCTTTAACTTTAAGAAATTTGGGGGGCAGCTAGGTGGCGAAATGGAGAGAACACCGGCCCTGGAATCAGGAGTACCTGAGTTCAAATTGTTCCTCAGACACTTAATAACTACATGGCTGTGTGGCCTTGGGCAAGCCCCTTAACCCCATTGCCTTGCAAAAACAAAAAAAAATTGACCAAATTTATCTTAAAATTTCTTAAATATAGTATTAAAATCTTTGGTCATAGTTTTCAGGGAATCTAATGATTTTTAAATTATATTTCAATTTGTTTTCGATTGTTTTTGTCTTTAATAGTATAAACCTCATTTACGCTAATAATTTTACACTTTGTTAAACTTGGTATAGGAATTATTTTTTACTTCATTGAATTATTGAGTGTTTCTTTTTCCATTCTATTAATCAGGGCATTAATTACTTGGGTAAGATTTTATATTAATCAGATTTTTTAATTTTCTCCAAATTCTTCTATTTATGTGATATTACCATTTGATTATGCTCTACATTGGGAAAAGAAGTGATTATTGCAAATGTGTTAATTACATTATTGTCATTAAAAACAATAGAATATTTTAGAAATACCAGAAGATAACTTGTGTATTTTTTATTTATTTCACTTAGTAATCATGAGTTCTATTTTTTATTCTATCACTATTTATGGAACTTTAAGAATGTTGCTTTATCTTTCTGGTACATATATTCTTCAAAATGAAAGTTTTGAATAGTAAAATTTGTAAGGGTCTTTTCAGATATACATTTCCTTATTTTTCCCTCAATAAAATATATCATCTCCAATTTTTCTAACATTCCCTTAATCACTATAACACAAGAATCTGATTTTTTTTCCTACAATAACAAATTCAATTTTAAATTTTTTATTATAATCTCAGGATGATGTAGTGTTAAAGTAAGTCAAGGCTATAGGGAGTCAAATAACAATATAAAATTATTAACTAGTTCTAAACAATGGAGGTTACATCTTAAACTACTTTTCTGTGATAGTCAAAGGTGAAATAATGTTTTTATTTTTTAATCTCATGACCAAGTCAATCATATTCATAGTTCAAATTCTGGGCCCTCAAATTTATTCTTAAGAAACTTAAAATTTGAATAGGTTATATACTTAAGACATTCCTGTCCCTCATTCTGGGAACTGAATGGGCATCCATCCAACTTAAAAAGCTTAAACACAGTGTTTATACATGTTTGACATTCTTTTCAAAGCCCTAAACTTTTTACAGAACTCTCTGCCAAGATTCAGCACTGTGTTTCAACATTCAAGATTATCAATTATTTGAAACACTAACCAAAATGCAATCTTGGTAAAATGTTCCAAGGAGGGGGAGAGAGAGAGAGAGAGAGAGAGATTGAGATTGGAGACAGACAGATAGAGATGCTAGATAAATTAGGGGATATGTGCTACAGTTGAAAAAGCACTTCTGATTCTGGTACTTCTTGCTTTTGTGATATAATTGTCATTTAATATGGGAAAATTGGATAGCACAATAGATAGAGAAATGACCTTGGAGTCTGAAGGATAGGAGTTCAAATCCAGCCTCAGACATTTGACAAATACTAGTGTCTAATGACAAATAATAATTGTGTGACCTTGGGCAAGTCATTTAATTCTGATTGCCTGGCATCCAGAGCCATCTCCAGTCATCCTGATTCACATCTCGCCACTAGATCCAGATGGCTCTAGAGGGGAAAGTGAGGTTGGTGACAGCACAGCATACCCTCACTCAAATCCATTCATGTTCTTCTTCAAAAATGAAGGAAATTAGGGGCGGCTAGGTGGTGTAGTGGATAAAGCACCGGCCCTGGAGTTAGGAGTACCTGGGTTCAAATCCGGTCTCAGACACTTAATAATTACCTAGCTGTGTGGCCTTGGGCAAGCCACTTAACCCCGTTTGCCTTGCAAAAAACCTAAAAAAAAGACCAAAAAAATGAAGGAAATTTTTCTACACAGACATTAAAGCTACAGGTTTCATCAAAAAAGAGAAAAAATAAGAATGAAAGAAGTTTTCAACTGTAGACATCCTGGAGGATATAGAGGGAAGGTTTGTCTCTTTTGGGGAAAAGGAGAAATAAAGCTCAGCTAGGCAGGAGAGCAGGAAAGCTATCAGGAGGCTTTTAGCCACAGTGCAAACCCCTGTCCTGGCAGCTAGATAGCAAACCAGAGGGAAGACCCTATCCCCAGACAAAGTCTGAGCCTTGGGAACACTGGAGCAGAAGACAGGACTGGATTGGAAACAAACCACTGCAAAGGCAAAGCCTGCATATAAAGGAACAAACAAACCTCTGCATAGGCAATGCCTGGGCTGCATAGACAACAATTGATCAGTAATAAGCCAGAGACCAGACCCAGTCCCTGCACAAAAAGCTCTGGATTATATTCCCCATACCCTATGAGCAGAGTTCAACAATCAATATGAGCAAAAGCACTAAAAGAGCACTACCCATAGGAAGTTACTATGCAGATAGAGATAATAAACCATCTCAGAAGAATGCAGTGACAAATTACATGGAAAATCTCAAAGGAATCTATGAATTGGAATCAAATCCAAAACCTTATAGGAGAGTTTAAAAAAGAATTTAAAAATCAAAGAAGGGAGTAAGAAGAAAAAATGGAAAAAAGAAATTAGAGTCATGCAAGGAAATTATGAAAAATTGACCAAAGAATTAAGCTTCTTGAAAAGTAAAAATAACCAACTGAAAAAATAATGCAGCTCTTTAAAAAATAAAATTAACCAAAGGGAAAAGAAAAGCAACTCATCTAAAACTCGAAATGATCAACTGGAAAGGGAATGCAAATCTGCAAAAAGTAAAATTAACCAATTGGAAAAGGAAATACAAAAGCAAACCAAAGAAAATAAAAGCCTAAAAATTAGAATTTGACAAATAGAAGCTAATGAATCTATGAGACACCAAGATTCAATCAATCAAAAAGACTGAAAAAAATTGAATAAAATGTAAAATACCTTATAGGAAAAACAAACAAACTTGAAAATAGATTCAAGAGGAATTATTTAAAAATAAATAGTCTACCAGAAAGCCTAGATCAAAAAGAAAGCATGGAAAATATCTTTCAGGAAATTATCACTGAACACTGCCCAAATATATTAAATCAAGAAGGTAAAATAGTCCTTGAAACAAAACATAGAACACCTTCAGAAAAGACCCCAGGATTAAAAACTCTAGGGACTTTCATAGACAAATTCTGGAATCCTCAAACAAAGGAGAAAATACTGCAAGCAGATAGGACTTACAAGCTTCAACATTAAAGGATAAATGATCCTAGAATAAGATATTCCAGAGGCTAAAGGACCTTGAATGCAACCAAGAATTTTCTGCCCTACAAAATTTAGCATTTTCTGTTATGGGAAAAGATGGATGTTCAATGAAATAGAGGACTTCCAAAATTTCCCGATAAAAAGACCAGAACTGAACAAAAAATTTGATCTTTAAATACAAGATTCAAGAAATGCAGGAAAAGGTAAATGGAAAAGGGGGGGAGGAATACAAATGCTAGTCAAGAACATTAAATTGTATATAACTTTACAAAGGAAGAAAGTAGTTATAACTCTTGAGAATTGTATATCTTTTAAGATAGTTAAAGAATTGCATATAATTGAAGAGATTGTACACAGAGGATAAGGGTATAATTAGTTCTTGTCCTTTGCTATTGAAGAAGACAAAAATGACATCAGTTTGTTTGAGACAAATTAGTGTCTAATCAGATCAAATAAGCTCAGAATGCTCTACCACATGTCCTATACAAATTGAATAGGTAAATACCCAGCTGTTTAATATAAACTTATGTAACTCACATTTTCTTTGAGCTACTTTAATTCTGCCTTGCTGGAATTCAGAACTTTCTCTGAAGAAGGCACCAGAAGCCCCTTGGGCCTGTGCCAGTGTCTCCCATGACTTACAGTAAATTCTAAATTTCTTAAGAGAAGACCCTCAGGATGCATCAGACTTAGAGAATTTAGAGCTTCTATATTTAATTAAATCAGAAGTGATTATTAAATACTTAGAAGTTTGCCCATGGGACAGCATATGGGAACCTACTTAGAAGGGTTGAGTATAAAGAGATTAGGAACTGATTTTATCTTAATGCTACTTTAGATAAGGAGGGTTTAAATTCCATGGATAAAGTGGTAAAGGGACAGTGGGAAGGGGCATACCTGATACTTTCATTGGGGAAGACTCTAGGGCTATGGTGGAGTAATATAGAAATGGAGGGAGAGAGTATACTTAGAGGAACTGATCTTGAAAATATGAAGAGATTTTGCTGTGCCTGATGCTTTGGTTGCAATTGGAGGGAGTATGCTGGGGGTGGGGTATAAATGGTTCATGAAGTGATTTGACTTTTGCATGATATTTTGGTTCATGAGGATTGTATGTCCATGGCAGGTACTTGAAAAGGCAGCAAGGTATAAAGTGATTATAGTTTGATATGATTTATGACTTTGAGAATTGCATTTCTAATTCAACAGAAGATTGGAGGGTACTTAGTGACTTTGAGGCAAAGCTGCTTATCAATCAATCAATCAATCAATCATCCTCTGAGAATAGTGCTTCTGGATGGGGATAACATTGTGATATAAAATATATTTTAACAATGGAAATATAAGTACAAAAAAGGGTTAAAACAATGTAAACATAAAAAAGGACTATACTAGGAGAAGGTTAGACATTAGCGGACAAATAACATCAGGTAAAGAGATCCAAAGACCTATTAGAGTGGAGGGAAAGAAGATAGGGTATGAAAACTGAGTAAATCCTACTCAATAGATTTGATCCAAAAGGGGAATAACATACATTCCCAATTGGGTTTAGAAAGTCAAGCCTATCCTTCAGAGGAGTGGGGGAGAAGGGAAAGAAATGGGAAGAAGGAACTGATAAAAGGGAAGGTAAAGGTATGAGTGAAAGTAAATTTAAAGCTAAATTTTAAAAGAAACCAAGAGAACAACATACACATTAACAACAATGTGAGATGATCAACCTTGATTGGAAGCAGCTTCTCTCGGCAGATCAGAGAACTAGGACAACGATATTATACCAGCTATGGACAATGTTAGTCCCATCCAGAAGAAGAAAAACAAAACAAAAAACAACGTTTCAGAATCTGATGAACACTTTATAACAATTATCTCTTATGTATCTCTTTATCTTAATCCTAATTCTTCATAATGAAAAAGACTAATCTGTAAACATGTTTATCAAAAATATGTATGTACAATGTTAACCTGACTGTTCACCACTGAGGGGAGGAGTGTGGGAAGGAGGGGTGGGGGAGTGGAAGGAAATTTTGTAACTTAAAAATGTACATATGAATTTGGTTAAAAATAAATAAATTTAAAGGAAAAGTTAAAGGGGAAAGGGAGTAAAACATTGGTGAGCAAGAATAAGAGAAAAGGAAAGAAAAAAGTACAGACAAGGAAAGATAGACTGGAGGGAAATACAGAATTACAGAATGGAAATGGAATGAGCTCTCTCATAAAGAGAAGCAGATACAGAATGTATTAAAAACCAGAATCCTACAATATGTTCTTTACAAGAAAGACATTTGAAGTAGAAAGATACACAGGATAAAGTTTAAAGATGAGTAAAATATATTATGCTTCAATAGAAATAAAAAAAATCAAAGGTAGCAATTCTGATCTCAGAAAAATTAAAAACAAAAATAGATCTCAGTAAAAGTATAAGGAAGGTAAATATAACTTCTTGAAAGGCACCCTAGGCAATGAAGTTAAATTATTATTAATCATAAATGCACCTAGTGGTGTAGCATTCAAATTCTTAGAGGAGAAGCTGAATGAATTACAAGATGACATGGACAAGCGGAACTTTAATTGTGGGGGAACTCCTCCTCCTCTCAGACCTAGATAAATGTAGCCACAAAATGAACAAAAAGGAAGCTAAGAAGGTGAATAAAATCTTAGAAAACTTAGATATGATACCTGTGAAGAAAATTGAAAGGTGATAGAAAAGAAGATGCCTTTTTCTCTGCAGTACATACTAGAATTAACCATGTACTAGAGCAAAAAACTTTAAAAATCAAAGGCAGAACTAATAAATGCTTTTCAGATCACAATGTAATAAAAATTACATTTAATTAAGGGCCATGGAAAGAAAAACAAAAAAATAATTGGAAATGAAAGAATTTAATTTTAAAGAATAAGTAGAACAAACAACAAATCATAAAAATAATCATTTCATTAACAAATGATAACAATGAGACATCATAAGAAAATTTATGGGATATAGCCAGAACAGTTTTTAGGGTAAATCTAATTTCTATATTAATAAAATACAGAAAGAAGAGATCAATCGAGTATGCAACTAAAAAAGCTAAAAAAAATTAAAGATCCCCATTAAATGTCAAATTCCAAATTGTGAAAATCAAAGGAGATATCAATAAAATTGAAAGGAAGAAAACTATGCAATAAATAAACTTAAGACTAACTTTTATGAAAAATGCAATAAAATAGATAATCCTTTAGTTAATCTGATTTTAAAAAAGAAAGAATATCAAATTACCAGTATCAAGAATGAAAAATGTGAACTCACCATCAATGAGGAGGAAATTAAAGAAATAATTCAGAGATATTTTGCCCAACTGTATGCCAATAAATATGATTACCTGAGAGAAATGGTTTTCCAAATAAACCAAAGAGAAAATAATATACTTAAACAGTCCCATTTCAGAAAAAGAAATTGAAGAAACCATTAATAAACTCCCCAAGAAAAAGACTCCAATTCCAGATGGATTTACAAGTTAACTCAACAAAATACTTAAGTAGCAATTAGTTTCAATTTTATGTAAACTATTTTAAAAATTAGGAAAAGGAAAAAGTTCTGACAAATTTTTTTTTTATGACACAACATGGTGCTGATACCCAAACCAGAAAGAATCAAAACAAAGAAAATTATAGCCCAATCTCCTTAATGATCATCGTAGCACAGATCTTAAAAAAAATGTCAAAAAAATATATCCAAAGACCAATAAAACTGATCATACTCTTTGACTCAACAATACCAATACTAGGTCTATTTCTAGGAGAAATAAAAATATTAGAAAAGTCCCATATGTTCCAAAATATTTGTAGCAGCTCTTTTTGTCATGGAAAAAATTGGAAATTGAGAAGATGCCCATCAATTGGGGAATGGCTGAACAAGTTATGGGGTCTGAATGTTATGGAGTCCATTGTTCTATAAGAAAAAATGAATCATCAGACTCTAGAGAAACATGGAAAGAATTAAAGGAACTGAATGAAGGGAGCAGAATCAAGAAAACATTGTATACATTAACAATAACACTGTGAGTTGATCAACTTTAATAGATGTAGCTTCTCTCAGCAACTCAGACTTAGGACAATCCTGGGAAACCTGTTATGCACAATGCCATTCAAATCCAGAGTAAGAAACAAGACAAAAGAACAAATGACAGAATCTGAATGAATACTATGTTCACTTTTTAAATATTTCTCTTATATTTTTTCCTTTCCATACTATGATTTTCTTTTCCCTTAGCCCTAATTCCTCATACATAAAATGACTGATATGTAACCATATTAAACACAAATGTACACATACAATCTTCACTAGACTGTTCATCACTCAGGGGAGGGGGGAGAAGGGAGGATCTAAGAAAATTGTATTACTTCTAGATATACGTGTGGATGAATATTCAAAAAGTTCATAGTGTAATTGAAAAAAAATAAAATAGAAACAAACAAAAAAGAAAATGGAGGACAAAAATTAAGTCAGTTAATGTCTTGTACTGTTTCCTCATTTGTAAAATGAGGATGATAGACTGGATATTATAGCAATCATCTCTTTTCTATAGTTCTATAATATGGATTTAAAAATCAAACTAAAATTGAACCACCAATGCAAGGTTCTACTTATTCTCAGATAGGGACATATATTGGCTAATTTATGGGAAGAGATTGCAAGGCCAATGTTTTATGGATTGCATGACCTGAAAAGGGATCATAGTTTTAAGGTTAGGAAGGACTTTAAAAAGCACTTAATTCAAACTGAACCTTTTAAAAATGAGAAAAGAAACTAATAGAGGTTAAGTGCTCTGTCACTTAGCATGATGCAACTTGAGGTTTGAACCCATGACCCTGACTCCAAATTCACTACTATTTCAACTTTACAACACTGCAAGAATCTTGGATTTGAATTTAGAAAATATGGTTTCCAAACCTGGTTTTGATATTTGCTAACATTACAATTAGCCAGTCACCTAATCTCTCTAACTCTCAGCTTCCTTTTCTGTAAAAAAATGATAATAATATTAACTCACCTACATATGTAGAACAGCATAGTAGATAGAAGATTGACCTTGGATGCAGAAGACCCTAAATCCAGATGCTGTTTCTGATAGATAACAAGTTGGGAAAATCTGTTAATCTCTCAGCGCTGTAGGCAATTCTTTAATTCTATACATTCCAGAGGAGTTACCAATCTGATTGAGTTTCCTCATCCATGTATCAATTAAATCAAAGATCTAATCCCTAGACTATCATAACTACTTCCTAGAGTTGTTGTGAGAAATGTAGTTTATAAAGCTTAACACATCATATAATTAATGAAAGAAACCATCCATGAAACAATGACTGGTAAATACAACATAATTTCAATGGCAGGGTTAGAAGGATTTGAGTTTGCATCTTATTTAAAAATTTTTTTTAACTTTGTGACCACTGGCAAGTCACTTAATATTTTTCAATATGATTTTCTTTGCTGGTAGAATCAGGAATACAATGGCACCAAGTTCATAGTTATGAAAATGATAAAATGAGATAATGTATATAAAGTGCTAAGACCCATTATAAAGCTATATAAATGTGAACTATTAAATAGTAATAATAATTATATTGAATTTTTTGATAACATTTTGTGGAAGCATCCTTTTAGGAAGTAATGGTTGCTTTTTTTGAACTTAGAGGTTTGGATATAGAAGGATATTCAGATATCACTTAGTTCTGCTCTCTTATCTTACAGATGAGGAAAATTGGTGCTCAGAAGTCTCAAATCACCTCCTTAAATAGGGAACAAGTACAGTCAGGATTCAAATTGAGGTCCTCTGACTCTCAAATCATCAAGTATTCACATTGTTTCCCTCTCATTATATGAATCATTAATATCAGTAACTGATCTAATGCTAAGCACTAATCCCTTTCATGCTTTTCATTAGCCTTATATTCTATGCTAAAAAACTACACCAATTTAGAAAATTTATATACTACTTATAAGGCAAAAATACAATATCTTCAAAATTCTTCTTATAGTAGAAAATCTGACTAGACACTTTATTTTCTTCAGTTCATCACAAGGAATGCATAGACAACTCTAGATTTGATAATAATGTCCTTTTCCCCTAGCTATATGAAACATTCTTTGGAGGCTTGACACCCATCATATCTCCCTTTGGAAACCGATTGCAATGTTGAGTGATTTATAGTGTGTGATGAAAATTGTTTCCTTATATTGTGAAGTCTTGTTATAATGCTGATGTATTAAGACAAAGTACAGCTGCTTGCAACATGTAGCTGAACTAATATATAAAACCTGTTCTGGTGGCCAGCTAGCTACTAAACTGCCATCTGGGAGAAATAGTATCTTCTATCTCCTAATGGTGAATGAAGATTTTTAAAAGATTTGTTATATTCTCTTCTGGTTCAAGGACCATTGTTAGGGTGAACAAGAAAAATAAATGTGATTTGTGGATTGCAGAAATGATGATCCTTGACATTTATCAATTTAGTTAAAAAAAAGTCAAAATTAAAACAAATTAAAACAAAATAGTAAAATCTAGCCCTGAATTAGTTTTGGATGAATAGAAAATGACATAAGAATCAAGAAAATGTTAACTTCACTTATTCAAAGTACTGTCAACAATAGTCCTTTCCTAGATCATTCAATTTAGTTACAAAAATACTCTGAATTTATATTCACTGAACTTTTTGCAAAGTTAATCTAAAGAACAATACATTCTTTAATTGCTATTCATCTCAATTTTATTTAGGTTGTTCTCTTCTATACTAAAAAAAGAATGATGGAACATCACTGAACTCTGAAGACTGACAAAGTGGGAATTAATGGAGTGTTAGGAGGTTTAAATAAATTCCACACCTGGGAAGTCTATGATCATGAAGTCATGTCCCTCAATTTATGAGGTAAAAGAGTATGCAAACCAAAATTTCCCATAGAAAATGGAAGCTTATAAAAAGGACTTTCTTGTGTTCTATAAGTTTTCTTTTTAGCATCTTGAATTAAAAACTACACAAAAGTTATTATCCTTTGCTAATTATAAGGTACAAAGGGCTCTCTACCAAGGAAGGCTTCTTTCCTGAGTCTTTCTAAAGAGCAGTAACTTTTATGTCAACTTCCCTAACTTTCTCTATATAATAGTGAATTTAAAATTTTCTGTTTGATAGTTATGAAAAATTTTCCAAATCACTAAAAAAATTGTTTTTTTTTTCAGTTGAAATGAAAGTGTTGGTACCCATCTGAAGCAAAAAGATCTTCAGCTATACTACTGACATATCGTACATGCAGAATTCTTGATAATAACATTTTCCCTCTACTTTGGGAGGTAGTATCAAAGGATCTATAAGAACCCACATGAGGCAAACACTCATATGGAGATCAGAAGTAATACAAGGACATTCTCAAGGTCTCTCTGAAGAACTTTGGAATTAATTGTGAGATGTGGGAAACACTAGCACAAGACCACCCAGCAGGACATACCCACATCAAAGAAGGTACTATATTTTATGAGCAAAGAATTTCAAATGAGCAAAAATCTCAACTCCAAATCTTCATATGGACTATTTTGCCTGACCTGTGAGTTCTGAGCTCACACTGATCTGAACAGTTGGTCATACTGTACCTAGAAGTCAACATAGTGATGTCATTTTGGTTCTCTTCAAGCATGAAGGACAACAAACAATTTTCTTTACCTTTCTGTCGTCCCTAAGCCGCCAACCAGAGATGGGGCATCTGGCAAAACCACTCCATTGTTAGATTTACCCTTGTTATATTTCCATATATAATTGCCTCCTTCAATTATATTTTAAAAAAGCATAGTTAGCATTACTTAGATATGAGATTATAAAGCTTTTTATAATGCCTACTTAGATATGAGATTACAAAGCTTTTTATAATGCCAAAGTTACTATGATATAATAATAATAAACAGACTTTCCCTCTCCGATGAAAGGTAGGTTTCAAAGCCCCATGACATAGTCCAAAGAATAAAGAAGATATAGGATCACTCAATTGACAGTTCATAGTCAGGGATTTCAACAACACAGCAATTGTTATAACATTCCACATGCTCAAAATGTTCTAAGTATCCTTGCTCCCAGAGTCTTGGTCACCCATCCCCTCTTTTTTTGTGGAGATAGTTTCTGATTGTCCTTATTTTCTCCCTCTATACATGGCTTCAATAGCTTTTCTTTCCTTATCTTCAGGCATCTTCTACTGGATTGTTCAGGAACTAGTTTTCTCTTTATGTCTATTTGTGGACTTAGTGAACTTACTTTTAGAGGTCAATCTCAAGTATTTTCTTTTTATTCTTCACTCCACTGAGATGTTTCTATTTTTTCCATTCAAAGGACTGATTCACACTTTAGAAAGAAGTCATTTATTTTGACCCAAATTTGTATAGTTTTGAACTTTCAAGAGCTATTCCCCAAGAAATCTATTTTATTAACTTCTTTTCACTTTGGAATGAATAAGCATAATTTTAATTTATTGCTTAGATATATACCTGATCTTGGCCATTATACTCAAAGTCATTTTAGAAAATCATTTTATTATAATTACTACTTTCCTATTTTGCAGAATGATAGCATGGAGGAATAACAAAAGTGAACCTATCTTCAGAAGGTCACTTTATTTGTCTCAGTCTCAATTTCTTCATCTTAAAAATAGGGATTGGATAATAATACTTATTATACTTGATTCATAGGATTGTTTAACTTTTTATCTTGTATATAAATATTAGTAAAATTGTTAATACACAGAATTCCATCCATTCAAAAATTTGTAATCTAAAAGAGAGTCACTTTAATCTAATTCAACAGTTATTAGATAAAAGCTATGTGAAAGGCACAGATCTTAAATATACAAAGACCCCCCCCAAAAGTCAATTCTTTCAAAAGGTTCACATTCTTTCACAGAAAAACAAAATAATAATTTACACAAATAGTACTCTTTGGATTTGAACTTTACAGATATTCTGAGAGGTATTTTTACTATGATATTACAGATGAGGCAAATGAGTCTCAGAGAAGTTAAATAGTATATTCAGGGACAGGGAGCTAATAAGTGTCAGAAGTGAGATTTGAACCAAAATCTTCTATGCTTCAGTACTTCATCCATCATACTGCTTTCCCTCTAGATTAGTAAATACAGGATAATCAAATGGTAGAGGTATTAATAACTTTTGCATCCAAACTTACAGATTTGATAAATTTTTTATGGGCATCTAGCTGGCATGGTGGGTAGAGTGCTGTCCTTAGACATTTAGTATCTGTGTAACCCTAGACAAGTCACTTATCCTTCTTTGATTCAGTTTCTTCTTTTGTAAAATTAGATGGAGAAGAAAATGGCAAATTACTCTAGTATCTCTGCCAAGGAAATCCAAATGGGCAATGAAGAGCCAGATACAATGACAACAACTTGATATTTTGGATAAGGTGTAAGGTGTAGGCAAGAGTAAACTACATAATAGAATTTAGTCAGTGGTTAAACTTTTAGACTCAAATCACATATCACTGTTAACCAAAAGGATGTCTCCCCTATGTAGTTTTTATAAATATTGCATCCATGAACTTTTTGGGGGGAGAGAGGGATAACTTCATTTCAATATATTTGGTCCCCTTTTAATTCTATGTATTTTATTGTTTTCATTTAAACATATTATTTAAGAAGGGGTCCCTCGGCTAACCCGGATTGCCAAAAGTGTCCATGGTATTAAAAAAAAAAAGGTCAGAGATCTCCCTTCTAGTAAATGCTATGGGGTTCAGTCCTTATCCTTATTCTACTCAATATTACCTCACTGATTTTCATGAAACTCTATTTTTATGCAAGACACAGAGATAAAGAGAAATGTCATGGAAATGACAGAATTAGGACTTATAAATATTTCAAAGGCTAACTAGAATGATGAGATGAATCTAATAGGATGAGAATAGTTTCTACTTTCTCACTGGGAATATATACACATAATTATTTACACATTGTCTCCTAATGTAAGCTTCATGAGGGCACAACTGTGATTTTACCTTTCTTTGTATCCTCTGCATTTATCAGATTGTCTGGCCCACAATAAGTACTTAATAAAAACTTGTCAATTTACTGATTTACATATGGGCTGCCATAAACATAAAACCTATCTGCTATTAGTATACCTCCTGGTGATTCATAGCAAGATAAGACTGGTCCTCTGATAAACTAGATGAAAATTAATAGAGATAAATGTAAAATCTTATATTCTTTGTTTAAAAGAAAAATAATTGTATAAATATTGATGAACAAGAAGTATTAAGAAAAAAACGATATTGTACTTAACTGACACAACCTGTGGATATCTTATTCAATACCATTGTTATCTGGATTGTGGGACACAAAGAAAGACCCTACTAAAAAAAAACATAGTTTCTTTGGCCTCAAAGATTCTACTTAGATATATTAAAAAAACTTTAGTTTATTTTCCAAACTCACCCACACAAAGGCCCTACTGAATTTTAGACATTTTAGTTGTTTTTCCAAACTTACTTGAGATATATGGTGGGAATCATATCAACTCCTTCTGAGATGTAAATCCACTGAGAAAATGGAAATTACCTTCCCCCAATTCCTCTTCTACACTTTTCCCACTTTTCCCCAGCATGTACCCAAATGCATTGCTCCCCTATATAAACCCTACCTTTACTGATGGGTGAGGCAGTTGTTGGCCCCATTGCACTTGCAACTGTTCCTAATCTCTCTTCCTTATACTGCACCCTCTCTATATGCTACTTATAGGAGACTGATGCTGCTATTGTCTATTGTTCACTCTACCTAACTTTCCTTTTGCTCATTCTACCTGCCCCTAGGGGATTAGTCCACTGATTTTTTTAAAGTTTTTGCAAGGCAATGGGGTTAAGTGACTTGCCCAAGACCACACAGCTAGGTAATTATTAAGTGTCTGAAGTCGGATTTGAACTCAGGTCCTCCTGACTCCAGAGCCATTGCGCCACCTAGCTGCCCCAGTCCATTGCTTTTTATTCTCTCTCCTTTAGCTTCTGCTAAACATAGCAATAAATCTTTTTTTTTTTTTTTTTTTTTTTTAAATACTTCTGGGTCAAGGACAGTACTTTTGAGAATTCATCATACATATGAACCTAAAACTATATCAACCCAAAACATTTTACAACCACATTTTAAAACTTCTTCAAATATAAGGTAAGAGAGACATGGTTAGACAGTACCTAACAAAGGTTCATTTTTTAGCAAACTGAAATTAAAACTAAATCAGCACAGTGAAATAACATAAATTAATGTGTTTTAAACACACTTCACTAATCAGAGTATACTATCAAGAATAAAACTAGACTCTGCGCTATATTTCTTTCTGGACATCCTATTTTAGGTATAACATTGATAAAATGGAACATTTCCAGAAAAGGACTATAAAAGAAAAAGCATTACTTAAAGTACTATATTTTAAACACTATGTTAAGTGTTGCAGACAAATATAAAAGAAAGAATTAATTGTCCTCAAGAAGCTTACAAAATGATAGAAAGAGACCATATGTACAAGGGAAGGTTGGCCAAGAAAGAATGTTTTTGTAGGTAAATCAATAGGATTATATGTTGAACAAAAGGATGAAAAAAATGGCCTATAAAGATTCTAGGAAATTCTGATGTATTTTAGTTATTCCTAGGATTGAATTCTAGAAGTCTGGTTTGGAGGGTGGAGAAGCAACAGTGTGGAAATGTCCTCCATTAAAGTTGCTTCTTATCTAATAATAATAATAATAATAACAATAATAATAATTGATATTAATATGATATTAGCAAATTTGGCAAGTGTTTGATATGCATTATCTCATGCGGGTCTCACAGTTAGCTTATGAAGTAGGCACTACAAGAATTAATGCTGTCATTTGACAAAAGAGAAAACTGAGGCTTAGAATATGTAAGTGATTTGTCAAAGAGCATAGCATGTGTTTATAGTAGATTCTGAACCCAGGTCTTTCTACTTTCACATTCAGTATTTTATCTATGGCAACTAATATATGCTCTGTTTGGAAAAGGAAATAGCAAAATAATTCCTGATCTTTGCCAAGAAAACACCAAATAGGCTCATGCAGAATTAGAGATGACTAAGAATGACTGAATAACAACAAATATGCCCTTTAATACTTGTACTTGTATCCCATTATGATGAACAGTGCCACTTTAGTTAAATCATTTCACTTCATTGGGACTCAGGAAATTTGCATTTGAGGGGTTTACATATTTTATTCTCCCAAGGTAGTATCCTATTCTAAATTTTATGAGCCTATAGAGCAAGGTCCTACTTCATGAGGACAATGAGGATACCAAAAATTGTTTAAATCATGAGGTATTAATGGCTAGGTGATGTTTTCCATTTGGTACTTTTCTAGCAGTAATTTCTTCAAAAATAATAAACAACAACAGATATATTTACCACTCAACCAAATAAATGGATGACTATAGATATAGACTGTGCAACAGATATAGACCAAATTTCTTCTATTTTTTAATACAAAGAAATGATTTATCAGTAATTTATTCAAAGGGCAAATTTAGTAGCTATAAACAAGTCTGATTCAGGATGTATGGATCAAAGGGCAGGAGAATGTTACCTTTTTAAAAATCATTTATTTATTTATTTATTTTTAGCCATCTGCACATGCATATTTTCAAGTTACAAAATTTCCTTCTACCCCCCTCCCCTCAGTGGTGAACAGTCAGGTTAACATTGTACATACATATTTTGATAAACCTAGTCACAAATTAATAATTTTCAGTATGAGGAATTAGGATTAAGAGAAAAAGATACATGAGAGATAATTTTCATATAGTGTTCATAAGATTTGGAAGAGTTTTTTGCATGTATGTTTTATCTTGTTTTGTTTTTCTTCCTCTGGAAGGGGATAATATAGTCCATAGCCAGTTAAATACGGTTGTCCTAGCTCTCTGGACTGCTGAGAGCTGATGCTTCCATCAAGGCTGTTCATCTCCTAATGTTGCAGTTGATGTGTACATTGTTCCCTTGGTTCTACTCACTTTACTCAGAATCAGATCCCATAGATCAATCCATGCTTCTCTAGAGCCTGACCATTTATAGTATCTTATAGAACAATAGCCATTCCCCAATTGATGGGCATCCCCTCAATTTCCAATTCTTTGCCACTACAAAAAGAGCTACTATGAATGTTTTGGAACATATATGATTTTTCCCTTTTTTATAATTTCTCCTGAATATAGACCTAGAATTGGAAGTGCTGGGTCAAAGGATTTTGAACAGTTTTATTGCTCTTTGGGCATAGCTCCAAGCTGCTCTCCATAAAGGTTGGATCCATTCATAACTCCACCAGCAATGCATCAATATCCCAAGCAGGAGGATATTATAAAGGAAAATATTCAAGGACACATACACATTCTTTGGAATTAACTTTGCCTAAGAAATAAAATAATGTTAAAGCAATTAACATTGAAGTGAACACATCTTTAGATTACTGTAGATTATCATAGTAATTATTTCTAAACAAATGCTTTGCAAAAAAATAGTTTGGGGTGAACAAATCATGAAAATTAATGGTTATAAAGTAAAATTAATTGAGTGTTGGTTGTTTTAGATAAACCTATAAGTTTTGAAAAATACTTTAGTTATAACAATATCAATTTTATTTTCTATTGTGACTAAGAAAAAAGTTTTCTTTGAAAGATATGAAAATTTGATTAATAGTAGTTTAAGGAAATGTTATGATAGGATGAAGAATATTAGTTCAGAGTCCAGATGCCTGTCTCTGCTAATCAATAGATGTATAATATTGGACAAATCACTTATCATATATGTGTAGACTTTTACAGCTGGAATGGAACTTTGGAATACAATACTTTCATGTTTCAGGTGAAAAAACTATGGAAAAGACAAACGAAGTAGATTTCTCTAAGCTAATATAGGTAGCAAATCCTATAACTTGGATTCAGTCCCAGGTACTCTCGTTACAAATTCTTTGCTTTTGATCTTAGATTTTAATGTTTCAATAAGTATCCATTTACTCCATTTATAAAATCAGAGAGCTTAACTAGATGAATTTTAAATTTCCTTCCACCTTTATTATCTAGATTTGCTGACTGCATACAAATGGAAATCTTCTAATCATTATTGAATAATGTAGAAAATACATATAATTAAAACTATGTCCATCTTAATTCTTATTTTCAAGCCAGTACAAAACAGACTGAATCTTCATCCCATACCCTTAACAAATGAATATGTTCTTAGTTATTTTATAATTGACTTCTTTATCTCTTTCCATAGTCTTTAAATAATCCCTTTCTTGCCTATATATCTACATCTAAAGCTTATCTATCTATCTATCTATCTATCTATCATAATAATAATCAGTACATAAAATATGCAAATTATCATTTTGTAAGTGTGCTATAATAAATGACAACAACAAGAAGTGCTCTGCAGAATAGATTGTTTTAGGCACAAAACTTTTGAGAAGTGTTAAGATTTTATTCAATCAGTCAGTATGAAATTATTAAGAACCTACTACCTGCCAGGCACTGCTAATTTCTGGGAGTGATAAGAAAGACAAAAATTTATATTCTAATGGGGAAGATTACTTACAAATATTATAAAAAATTAAAATATATAATCAGAATGATTTGGAAATAATCAACAGAGAGAAAACAATAGATTTAAGAAGTGCTTAAAAAAACTCAAAAATTGCAGAATTATTCTCTTGTCATTGACACTTTGTTTAGTGTTTCTAACATTTGTGATATTCTGAAGGGATAAAATAGTTGTATAGTGCAATTTAATATAACAAAATTTCTCTTCCTTTTTGCCACTTCTGCATCTGAGAAAAATTTATCCCTAACAAATGGATTCTCCCAGTCTAGCATTAACCTTAAGTCATTCAATAGAAGAATTACTCCAACCTAATTTTGGTCTATGATAGAGAGGAAGTAACTTCTATTCCTTTTCACCCCAAAATCTTCCCTTTTCTCTCCAGGTAAATAGGCACATACACAGGTCATGCACAGATCTCATGTAGAAACGAACATACTTAATACATATATTTACATTTGTCTTTTTTATTTAGTCACTAATTATGAGGTGCTCTTTCTGATCATTATTTTGGATCTAAATGGGAGTGTTGCATTTTGGGAAGAACAATAATAGCAGGTGCACATGACAATAGGGAGGCATACCCCAAAAGCCAACAGATGGACAAGACAGTGGGAGAACACCAGGTAATGAGCAGATGGACATAGCAGCAGAAGAGCAAAGCCATGTAAACAGCAAGTGTCCAGATGAATAGTAAAACTTTACCACTTGGCATAAAATGTGAAGCATCAGCTGCAATTTGTACCATTTTGGGGGACCAAGACTATGAGGTACATTGTTGAAATTTGCAAACACCATTTGGTTCAAAATTCAAAATTTTTTTGACCAATATTGCAAATTTTCTCTCTTTTTTTCTGTTGTGATAGTCTCTTTGAAGATTCACAAAAGTTAAAGTAATTTGGGTAAACTATATAATATTAAGCAAACTCTCATTAGGATTAAGTTATAAACATGTGACTATTAAATATGTTTAAAACCTCACAAGGAAAGAGTAATTATTTAGATAATTCAATGCTTTTCTAGAAATGATGATTTCACCTTCATTCATTCCAAAAGAACACTAAAATATCATTAATTCATATTAATTGGGGTGCAGTCTAATATAAATTGATAAGTTCAAACCTATTTAATGTTTTCTTTTAAAGGCATAAGATTTTATTATTTTTTGTAGCTAGAAATGTCAACTAGGATAAGCACTGAAGTACATTCTTAAGTACTTCAGCTTAAGCCCTAAGGATTCACATCATTTACAATATTATTAAGTAGATTTTATATAATTACTTTTTATTATTCATGAAAAAATAATAAGAAAAATGAATTTTATTTTTTTATCTCCAAATTTTATCAAAGTGCTAACCAAATGTTGCATTGGAATGAATTTTACTTGTCTTTATTTGCCATGAGTTTCCTTCATCATTTACTCAATCTGAATTTTCTACTTGGACTTAACTTGTTCCCAGACAGGAAAATAAAAATTCTTCACAACTATTTTTTTAATTTTTATTTATTTATTTAAGGAAATGGAATTAAGAGTGACTTGCCCAAGGTTACACAGCTAGGCAATTATTAATTGTCTGAGGTTGGATTTGAACTCAGGTCTTCTTGACTTCAGGGCTGGTGCTCTATCCACTGTGCCACTTAGCTGCCCCCCCCACAACTATTTTTGACTATTAGCTTGGAACTTTGGAAGTATTATCTAGAAAATATAAGGAAAAAGTTTCATGGAATAATGTTATTGGAGTATTGCAAGGTGTGGAGGGCAGGAGAATGTTGCAAAAGGCACATATATGTAAATTCAGGTCATATTGCTAAGAATTTACATAAGTCTATTCTTTGACCTATGAATTGGATAAATAGAAACTTTAACTCTATACATGTAATAATTATGCAAAATTAATCACATAGATGAAGAAGCTGAGATCAACAGAAGTTAAAGGACTTATATAAGGACATATAATTATAATAGAAGGCAGAGCAGAGATTCCAATTCTGGTCATCAAAATCAAAAGCATATATCCTTTTTTATTGCCTTTTTGTATCATGCTGTCAATCTGATAAATCCACTAGCTATCAGAATTAATACTACATTATCCTTTTCATAAGCTTGCTATGAAGCTCAAGTCATTATTTCAATTAGTTTAGATTTTTAGTATTTAAATTGAATAGTAGAAATTACCAGGATTTAATTAAAACACTGATATTCATTACCTGATGATTTAGTACACTGAAATCATTTATCTTTTTTAAAGACAAAGTTAACAATGTGAAAATATACAAAACATCCAGACATTAATTTTGTTTACACATTTCATAAAGGTAAAAGGTGTCTCTTATTCTAAGCACAAATATAATCTTTTTGTTTCCAATTCAGTTCATTTCACTACCCACCTATTAAGAACTTATGCTATGTGTCACTCATTTTGTTGGCCACTGGAAAATCAGAGAGAAAAAATGCAGCAAACCTTTCTTTCAAGTAGAATTTTATGTGAAAATATATAAAACTGATATAGTTATTTTAAGATATAATTCTTTAGTTTATTAATTCTGAGATAAATTATTTTAAGATATTTTTCTTTAATTTATTAATTCTGAGATTCCTTACTAATCCCTCTCTTCATTTCTTTCTGTGCCCTTACCTTCCTTCCTTCCTTCATTCTTTTCAACTCCACTATTGGTTAAAGGTACTTGAGGATGATTTTTAGGTAATTGCTATAAATGTGTGAATTTTTACATGGAAATTTTGACTGAGATTATCAAATATTTGAGTATTGTCTATATATAGTTAAAAATCACTCAGATAAGAAACTTTAATTTCTATAGATCTGAAAACATTAGCTATGTTTGCATGGTAGGTATAAAGTCTTATACTTTCCAAAATATTCAGCATCTGAAACTTTTCTTTGCATCTTGAATATAATTGTAGAGTTTCCCTAAATCTAAAATTTTGCAGTTGACAGATACATGATCATAAATATAAACCATACAATTCAAACAATTAATTGAAAACCATATTTACATAATCAAGTTTTTTTCGTAATCTTCCTTAATCTTTTTTCTATTTATTTGCTTTTTTTTGGTCAGTAGTTTTTTCTTTTTTAAAAAAATTTTATTTATTTATGGCAATGGGGTTAAATGACATTCCCAAGGTCACACAGCAAGAAAATTATTAAATGTCTAAGTTCGGAATTGAACTCAGGTCCTCATGATTTCACATAGCTGGTCCTTGGTCAGTAGGTTTCAAATTTGTTTGAGTCTTCACGATCCCATTTTGGGGACTTTCTTGGCAAGCATACTGTAATAGTTGGTCATTTTCTTTGCCAGCTCATTTTTCAGATGAGGAAACCAAGGAAAGCAGGGTGAATTGTTCAGGTTCAAATAGCTAGTACATGTCTGAAGTCAGATTTGAACTCAGAAAGGTGATCTTCCTGACTTCAGGCCTGGAGTTCTAACCACTGTGCCAACTAATTGCCCTTATTTACCTTTATTGGATCACATAATTTGTATAGTTATTGTCATTTTTATTCCATAATTAGGTTTTTAGACATTTAAAAAATTACTTATGCATATACTAAATATTCATGATATGCATGCTATTTATATCTATATATCTATATATAGCTTATATGATTTCATAAAGGTATCAAATTCATGTTATAGAAACAATCTCCACTAAAGTAGTTGAAAAATATCTATGACTCCATAATGAATTACTAAGATGATTCCTAAATCAGAGAGAGAGAGGTTAATATTGTAATCAATGTAATATAATGAATAGGAACAAATTCCTACATTTGTCCAGAGAAAAAAAAATTCTTCTATTCAAGCAAGAAAAAAATTTAATAATAATTCCAGAAATATGACAATGTTACAATATTCACTCCAATATAATTAATCTAAATGATTACACTCCCTTTGCAATTTCACATAGATATGTTTCTTCACTGAAACTTTGGTTTTCACTGAAAGCACTGGTGCAACAAATAAGAAAAAAATGTTCCTATTTTTGCAGCTGGCGAAAAGTGGGATGAAAATGATTACTTTTAGATTTTTCATGTAATCTAAAATTAAGTAGGAAAGTCACTTAATCAAAGCACAAATTATAGAATGTCTCAAGTTTCTCATCAAGGTTTCTTGTTTATAGTGTGCCTATCTGTGATTAATTTGTGAAAGTCAGATGTGGGAATTCACACATGGTCTTGATGCTGAGAACTGTGCAGAAGTGTGTTGTGTTACAATTAACAAGAAATAACAAAAAAAATGCAAAGCATAGAAAAAATGTCTCAAAGTTGAGATACAGTACATGGATATATAAGCATTTATTTCCCTTGTTGAAAGACACCAAGGAAAACAATTCTTGTTTAGAAGGAAAATCTTGACTATCTTTATACACACACAAATCATACCAAGATAGAAAATATTATAGAATAATATTGCATTTTTATAATGCAGAATTCTACCCTAAAAGTTGATATATTATGAATATATCATTTGTGGGTTTTATTCTAAATTGCTTTGCTGATCTTAACACTAAGCCAGGTTACCTAGGTGGTTAAGGAATGCTATAGTACTGACATTTGACACATTGCTATGACTTCTTATGAGATGTTTAATCAAGGCTTTTGCCTTGTATTTTGCTTTACCCTAAGTATAAAGTCATACATATCAATTTAGAAAGCTTTTAAGTTGGAATAGGTGAGCCACAGAGATTAGGAGTTCAATTGAAATAAACTTCATTATTCAAACAGAGGCACCATAGTGTTAACAATACAGCTGCCTGGAGAAAATTCTTCTTTCCAGTTTCATGTACTTACAAATGACTGTTATAGTTAATTCATCTTAATTTTACTCAAAACAACATTCTTCTTCAAGTGATACAGAGATATATTATGCTCAACTTAAACTGTAAGATATACAAAGTCTTTCATTAGTGATACAATTAGGAGTCTGTTTTAGTCTTACACATACAGGACCCATTACTGTCAATTGAAGTTATTTTAGAACAGCAAACACAAACAAATACACAGTGGCAGGGAAAAGGAGCCAGCCTACCCAAACTAAAAGGGGAAACCCTCACAGTGTTTCATTCTGAACAGGTAAGAAGGAATGTTCAGGGGAATCCCAATTAAAACTAGATTTGAAGTAATTTCATTTTCTTTTGGTTGAATTCTCTTTTTAATACAAGCTGTTTAGATCTTGGCTGGTATCTTGACATCTAATTTCACTGAGAAAACTATCTGAAAATGAAGGAGACTGATGAATAAAAATGATAAGTGAAAATTCAGAGTTTTATTATGTATTTTTTTAAAAGAGAAAAAATGTGTTTCAGTCTGTGTTCTGATATCATCAGTTGTGTCTCCAGAGGATCACTTTCTTTATCATAAGTTCATCATAGAAGTTACTTCGACATTTTTCTACAGTTGCTGTTTCTGATTGCAATTCCTTCTATCCATTCCTCCCCACTACCATCTATTATATTTTCTCTCTCCTTTCACTCTGTCCCTCTTCAAAAATGTGCTGTGGGGCAGCCGAATGGCACAATGGACAGAGCACCAGCCCTGGGACCAAGAGGCTCCAAGACCACATCTCACGCCAGAGACCCAGCAACCACCCTGCCCCCCATGGTCCCTGACAGGTCACCCAATCCCAGCATCCTGCAAAAAGTGAAAATGAAAATGTGTTATATCTATCATATCCTATGATCTACCCTCTCCTGTATCACCCACATCTCCCCTCCCCTCCCCCTTTCCTCTTCTCTCCTTTTTGTTCTAGATGTCTTCTAGATGTCTATAGCCTATGAAGTGTGTATGCTGTTTCCTCTTTGAGACATTTCCTATGAGAATGAAGGCTCCCTCATTCCCCTCACCTTCCCCCTTCCATACCATTGCAAAAGTTACATGAAATATCTTAGCCTATTCTACCTCTCCTTTCTCTTACTGCCAGTACATTTTCCTTTCACTCACAGACTCCATTTTTACAATATGTATATATATATATATATATATATATATATATATATATATATATATTATATCTTTAAATTAAGCTCTATCCTGTGTCTCAGCTGTAAAAGCTCCTTCTGCCTGTTCTATTAAATGAGAAGGGTCATATGAGTATTATCAATATCATCTTTCCATGCAGGAATACATGCTAATTCTTGTGAGATCCTGATTGCAGCTATAGTGTCCTGGCTGCTTGTAATATTTTCTCTTTGACTTGGGAGTTCTGGAACTTGCCTATCATACCTAGGGGTTGTTTTTTATTTTTTTGATCTCTTTCTGGGGGAGATTGGTGGATTCTCTCAATTTCTATTTTGTTTTCTGCTTCTAGGATATCAGAGTAATTTTCCTATAGAAATTCTTTAAAAATGAAGTCAAGGCTCTTTTCCTAATCATGACTTTCAGGTAATCCAATAATTTTTAAATTATCTTTCCTGTATCTGTTTACAAGATCAATTGTTTTTTCAAAGAGGTATTTCACATTTTCTTCTAATTTTTCATTCTTTTGGTGTTGAATTAGTGTGTCTTGATTTCTCACAAAGTCATCAGCTTCTTTTATCTCTGTTCTACAGCTGAAGGATTTGCTTTCCTCAGAAAGCTTTCTTATCTCCTTCTACATCTGGCCAATTCTGCTTTTAAAGCATTCTTCTCCTCCTCAGTAATTTTTTGAACTGTTTTATCCATTTGACTTAAGCTGGTTTTTCTTCAGCATTTTTTGGGATCTCCTTGACTAAGTTGCTGACTTCATTTTCATGATTTTCCTGTATATCTCTCTCATTTCTTTTCCCAATTTTTCTTCTATCTCCCTTACTTACTGCTGAGCCCTTTCTTGGAGTCTTTAGATGCAGAAGGTTGGACTGTTTCATCTTCTGATTGAATAATTTGGTCCTCCATGGGACCAAAGTAATTGTCTATGATCAAGTTCCTTTTTTTTTCTGTTTACTCATTTCCCCAGCCTGTGCCTGGTTTGGGGGTGCTTTCTGAGCTTTTGAGTATTATTGGGACACCTCCTCACCAAGGACCTCAATATGTGAGGCTCTGACTGCTCTCCTGGTCTGTTGAATGACCACAAGCACACGCCTTTGCCGGTAGACAATTATTTGGGGACTGCTCTATGAGGGGCCTAGACTGTGACCAGGGTCAGAATGTGGTCAAAGCCCCAGAGTCCTGCTCCAGGGGACAGAGGACAGACCTTAGGAGTCTCCCTCCATTTCTTTACTTTCCATGGGCTGAGCATTCAGGGTGCAGCTGCCTGGAGGCTCCTGCTGGGCAGCTCCATGAGCCTGCTTCTGTTTCTTGGGATGCTGAGTGTGGGGCCTGGGCTTCACACTCACTCTGGCAGTGGTCTCCCTGATGATCTTCCAAGTTGTTCTTGGTGCTCCCTGGGGTGCAGGTCAGGAAACTGCTTCTGCTTCTGGAAGCCTGAACTCTCAGGCACCCTGGAGCTGTTTCCCAGAGACTGATTCCTTTGCTCTGGCATGGTGTCACCCCTTCAACCCTGTGAAACAGAGCCTTCCCACTATTTTCCAGGTTAACTTGGGTTGGAGAATTGCCTCACTGGATCTTTCTGTGGGTTCTGTCTCTTGATAATTTAGAGTCATAATTTTAAGGTTTTTTGAAATATTTTGGAGAGAGCATCTAAGAGAGGCTGTATTCCTGCCACCATCTTGGCTCTGCCCCTCTTTTATTGTGTATTTGACAATAGGAATGCCCTCTAAATGAAATGATTTTTTTTGATACTGTGATTTTTATAGCTTCACTCTAAAGCATAGTTATGAAGTCACTTGAAAAAATATTATATATTAACTTTCCCCATAATTATTTCTGATCATTTTTCTATGATCATCTTCACTACCACCATTTTTATAAACAAAATTATTAATCTTAAAAATCAAAGAAAAATATCAGTTTGAGGGATTTGTCAGGCACCAGGTAAACATATTGTGTATGCTTCAAAAAATTATATATCTTATCAAATGGATGAATATTTTTATTTGAAATTCAAAATGTAAAATAAAACTGAATATATTCTTTTAATTATCTTGAAATTAAAACCCATGAGGTGTTTTAAAGAAAAATTCTCACCATTTTAATTTGATTTTTAAAATGTAAACAAATATTATAGATAGAATAATAAGACTGCAAGGAACTTTGAAATCTCATATGTTCTAATTTTTTATTTTTATGCAAGGTACCAAATAATTATGTACTAAGGTACATAAGAAGTTCTTGAATAATAAATTTATATATACCAAGCATTGAAACAATTAAAATCATTTTTTTAAAATGACCAACCACATCTTAGTATGGTGGGAACAAATATTGAATTTAGAATTTAAAAACCTAGATTTGAATCTTAATTAGTGATATCAGACAAGTTATTCAATTCATCTAGATCTTTTCTAATTTGTAAAATGAGAGGGTTGGACTATATGACCTACGTGATCCAATCACACTCTAAATACTATTATTTGTGTTTATTTTATTTTTATATCACATAATCAGTACTGAGATTTTTTTCTTCCTCTGTATCTCCTTCCCCTTTCTCCAATAAGTTGACTTGGGAGAATGGCTCAAAGTATATCCCTTATCATATGGTGCTAGTAACTCTGAAAGACTAGAAAGCCTTGAGTGAATTGAATAATCATACCCAATGGCTTAAATAGCTAATTAGAAATCAATTTGAGTTGTTATGCTATTTCTGGAGAAGCCCAAAGAGAACTATAAGTCTTGCCAAATAGAAGAACTCTTGATTTTCCTTTTCCTTTAGCAGTGAAGACTGAACAAAATAGCAGAATTTTAACTACTCTAATGTAGGAGAACTTGATAACAATAATTAGTTCTTTCATGAGAGCAACACAGGACAGCCACCAGTATAGAATGAGAGAGAAATATACCCACTATCATTGACTTGAACTTGGAGAGAGAGGAACCTTAATATTTGACTGCAAGTGATAACAATCCTTACTGGACAGAGAGCAAGAAACACCTGAATCACTCACATATGCTAACCATGTAACCTTGGGCAAGTTATTTAATCTCTCAGTATTCTAATCTAGATAGATCTCTCTAAGAGGATAAATTGATTAAACTGGCAATAAAGGAACTCTAGCTCCACATATTCCTCTGTACCAATGGAATTACTGATCTAGTCCCAATTGCATTGATTCCAGCATTTAAAAATGTAACTGGGATATTTGTGGTTGTTCAGTTGTTTCAGTTGTGTCTGACTTTTGGCAACCCCATTCAAAGTTTTCCTAATAGTAGAAATTTAATAACACTATAATTTAGCATAGTGTCTAGCACAAAGGAGGTGTTTAATAAACATTTACAGATTGATTGACTAACTTCTTTTTTACAGACTGAAACTAAATAATTGAGAGACAGTTGCTAATTTCTGAGAGTTGGTTTTCTCTTTTTCTTTGTAATAAAACTCCCTGAATAACACTCTAAATGCTTTTCTTGCAAGTGGTAAGATAAATCTCATTATAATGAGTAATGTAAAAAAAATTTCCCAAAGGGATACTGGGAAAATAAAACTCTCAAAAGATACCCAGTTCTTACTTGCTATGGCAATCATTGGTATACAATCAGATGTTCTCAATTGTTTTATACTGTCAGTGGGTTGGACCTGTAAGATTTAAGTGTGTTCCTGTCCCAATTAGGATATTCTTCAGTCACCTCATGACCAGTTTTCTGAACTGCAAGTAAATACATTGCCTTAAATGCTTCTACTTGTTATGCTACATCACTTATTTCACAAACATTTATTATATATTTTTAACCTACTATGTACATGTGCTAAACTCTGTTGGTTAAAACACAATAGCAAGCCCATAAGTATGATATATGATGGAACAACTTGGAAAGTTCTCATCACCAAAATGCCAAACAATGACTTCTCTTGATTTTTTAATTTTTACTTTTGTTGATACTCATTTTTTTTTTACTTCAATGACTTGACACTGTATCCATAGCCCAATATTCATCTAAGAAAGTAAGTCAATGTAGTACATTAGAAAGTACATTGGCCCTAGAGTCACAAGACTTAGATTTAAATCTACTCTCTTACATTTATTGCCTATGTCACTTTGAATTAATCTAAGCTTTTTTTATCTGTAAAATTAAGACTTTGAACTAGACAGCTTCTGCGGTTCTTTCCAGATTTATAGTTACAGTTCTATGCCTAAGGGAGGCTCACAAAATTTAAGAAAATTCTCACTGTTCTAAATTCTTTTCTTTTTCTGCATCTAATCTATATTTTTCCTATCTCCATTAACTAACAAAGATATATGTTGTATCTAGTTCATTGAGACTTTGAGGGACTTCTCCACAATGAGTTGAGTAGAGCAAACTGATCTGTTTTATTTTTAGCAGCCAGTTAATTCATATTCTTTATTGCATTTAATGCAATTACATGATGATGATGATAATTTATATAGTCTCGTTATAGCTTGCAGAGTGCTTTGTAGGTTATCTCATTTTATCTTCACAGCAACTCTATGGGGGTAGATATTATTCTGTTTTGCAGATTAGGAACTGAGGCTGAGATAGGTCAAGTGACTTTTCCATTGTTACACAGTGACTCATAACTCCAAGTTCAGTTATCTTTCCACTGTACTACTTAATTGCTCTGGATCTGTTTATTTAGCTTGGCTGTTTAGAGATCCATTAAAGGATCTATTTTCTGATTATACTGAGACTACCTTTTAAAATAACTACAGGAAGATACAACCAAGTAATTCTTTCAAAATTCAGCTGAGTAATCCAATTTTCCTCAAAGTTTGTCATTCATTGCTCTATGGTCACCTTGGTAGGTTTCCTCTTTCCTGTTTTGAAGGCAACTAGATGAACCTTACCTAAATATTAAATTTAGAAATAGAAATGAGATCTTGTATTCTTAAAACTATGTAGCAAAAGCAAATTATCACATTATTTCTATATTCTGCAATTCTGATGATGAATCTCAAGTCATGTTTGTGTAGTTCATGTTGCCATTCATTGCTAAATAATGATCAGCTTATTTACTGGCAGTATATTGGATAGTGACACTACAGAAAGCACAATCAGTACCAAGTCCATCAGAATTGAATTATCTATTTTGGTTAGGTAACCCCCTGATTACCTTAGATGTAGTAGATGACTCATTCTGTTATAATTGTTAGCTTATTTATTGCAAGGGAATGGGGAAAAATCAATTGCTCCTTGGGTGATTTGGTCAACCAGCAAAGTCTTGTAGAATAGTGCTCATCAAGTCTTCTGATGAAAGATACTATAAAGCCAAGTAGAAGGGTCCAACTTATGGTTGGTTATAGTCTATTCACATAGGTCATCTTTAGTCTCTGAAGTTATCCAGTTTCTTTCAATGGACCCTGAATACAGTAGATATTTAATATATTTACTTAAATGAATTGAATGATTGTGAAAGGCTATGATTAGCTTAAGGGCACTGTCATTGGAGTTATTCAAGAAAACCTGTTATAATAGGATAAAGTATCCAGACTAAAATTAGGAAATTGGTTTGATTTTTGTTTTCATTATTGTGGAAGAGCTATACTACATCTACTCACCATCCTTTATAATGGCAACAAATTTGTAATATTTGGAGACAGAGTGACTAGGTACAAATGACAAATTAAGAGCTTAATAATTTTGAGAGAAGCTACTTCACTTCTTTCAGTCTCAGTTTCCTCACCTGTATAATTAGTATTTTAGGAAAGATAAATATTCATCTCCTTTTAGTTCTCAATCTATGATTCTATAGTCTAACATTCTCCAATAGGAATTTTATTTCTGTGTTTCCATGAGTTGTTTTACATCTTCCATTGCTATTTTTTCTCTTCATGTAGTACTTTCCCTGTACTAGTCCCTATTAAATTCCATTCCACTTGTTCTATAGGGTCCTTTTAATTTTGACATAATCTTCTAAGATATTGTCCAACTACCCATGTCCTCCTTCAGTGTCACCTATCTTGATATTCCATTAGTTTGATGTAATTTGTAAACTTATTAGAAATACTTTCCATTTTATAATTTTGTTCATTTATGGAAATGTTAACCAGTCCTAGACCTGAAATCAAATCCTATGGGAAATTCCTTATTATATCTTCATATATTGAGATTCATTAATAACCATTCTCTAAATAAACCCTTTTTCTAGTGGCAATTCATCCAAGACTTAGTCTTGTCTAAATCATATTTTTTTCAGTTTATTGTTGAACATGTCATATGGACCAACATTAAAAAAAAAACCTTAATAAAATATACAGAGGTGTAGGTATAGGGCAGTTGAGGTAATATATCAATTATATTATTATAGTAATTAGAAATGCTTGCTATGTAGGAAGCTGTGCTTATGTACTATTAACTTCCAATTGCTTAACGTGGAAATATAAATTCTATCTAATAATTTCAGGAATTTTTTCCTATTTACTATAAGAGATTGATATTATATTCCTCATTTAATTATTGGTGCTTTCTAAATCTTCAAACTATTCTTAAGAGTACCTTGGATATTTTCTAAGTCTTCAAATCACTCTTAGAAGTATATTACTATTAACGGGCAGGATTTAGGTGCTATAGGAAAATTTCAGATGAAGAAATTCTTTTACCATACAATACCTCCTACTATATTGCTTACTATTTTACAATTTGTAGATTACCAAAAGTTTATGACTTGTTGAGGGTTACACAATCATTGTTTGTCAGAGATGGGGCTTGAATGGATGTTTTCCTGACTTCAGACCAGCTCTGTTAATTATAAAGTAATTACTTAATAACTGACAAATTCTCCTTAAGTTTTTCATAAAACAAGAATATATGTCCATGAATATCAGTGTAATATAGACAGGGAAGCCAGCATCAAAATTATTTTTAATATTGACTTTCCTCATGACAATTATCTACTCTTTCCTATGGATTCTTTTATTCCAAACTCATCTGCAAATATTTCTCAATTTTCTTCCTCTAATGTAGATAAATTACATAAGGTCTTTAAAAAGAATTTGAACTTTTTTTCTGATGAAATATGTTGCAGAGCTACAAAGTATAATGTAACAATGGCTGTTGAGTTTATTGTTAAGTGCTTTGAGCTCTTTGGTTGAAAGGTGTTATAAATGAACAGTGTGTTGTTACTTAAAAGGTCAATTTAATTATGAAAGACTGACATTCAAAAGCCATAATGAACAATATTCTTATACTTGGTAGTGTAAGTAGAATATGGAATAAGAAATGTCACTCTAGTTGAACACCTCTTATTCCACTAAAGAATTTTAGTTACACTTTTCAATGATATATAGCATTTAATTGATTGGAATGTGTACTATTTAATGATGAATTACTGTATTCACTTTGCTAAAAGAATTTGGTGCTAAAAGAGGGTATGGGCGAGGGATGGAAAGTAAGGAAAGAAAGCAAAATGTGTTTATAAAATTTATGTTAAAGCAAATGATAGATAGGCTACATTAGCTCAATTGAATTCAGTTCACTGTGCTATTTCTGGTGCTAGCAAGAAGGAGGATTCTGTGGAAGATGCACCAAGATATAATTTTTGATAGCCATGTCCTGACTCTTTGCTGATATTTATTTTATTACACCTTATAGACTTTTGTCATTCATGAATTTATCTAATTATTACCCTAGAATCCCTAGAAATCTAACATCCATTAAAATTGGAGAGTAAGGGAAATAATAGAGTTATCATATGTTACCGTAATTATATTATGGGAACAGATTAGGAACACTTAAAACAACCTATTATAAATCATAGTCAGATATGGGCAGCAAGCTCTATATGTTTTTACTAGAGAGATTCTCTTGGGATTTCATGTTATGCAGGATACAAAGAAATAACAGAATGAATATCCTAGCCATGATTCTGCCCTTTTCTCTGCACATCAATAATTCACAAAAAAGTAGGTGATATCTCTAGATAATTGGGGCTGATTAATCATCACTTAGGAAATGTGTTCCTTTGTTTTTTTAAACTAAAAAAACTCCTTGATCATTCATGAAATAATTTAGCTTCATGCGAATTCAATTCATGAGAAATGAGAATGAAATTATGGCTGTTCTCTCTACTATTGTCAATTCAGGATTAAAATCAGGTTCCTACTGGAGTCAACTTTTACTCTGTAAAGGAACTATATAGTTAACAGTGACTAGAAAGTGAAAATGGTTCTTTAAGGATGTAATTTTTTTGGCTTAAAAAAGCATAGGTATGTTCAGGGATGTAGGAATGAGTTAGACTTGAGATTTTGCTAAAATCAATTTATAGTTCTCTGAATGAATATAAAGTTTCAATTAGACTCTCAAACACTAAATTTCAAAGACACATTTGGAGTCTGAGGTCCAAATGAAAAGAAGATATGGAAATATCTTAGCTATATATCTTAGAAATATCCTTAGATAGGGATAGCCTAAAATAGTTGCATGAGAATGTATTTATCTCAAATTAATTTAGTAAAATGATTTCTCTGATTAAGAATATTACAATGAATCTGAGGCACTCAAATTCAAAAGAACCTAGGATAAGAACTAGAGGAGATATAAAAATTCTCCAATCTAATCCCCCAATTTTATGAATGAGAAAACAGAGACCCAGATATATTAAGTGTCTTTTTATTTAATTTTACATGGAGAATAACTGACCAAAATGAACCAATGTCTTTCTGATCCCAAATGCAGTGCTGCACTTGCTATATACTACTGCTTTCCTTTCATTGTGTCTGTGAAATACTGGAAAGGGACAAAGTAGTTAATAGACATTCTGTAAATGCCACAAAAGCAATGTTTAATAAAAAAAATATCATGCATGCACATTACAGAGAAACAGATTTTTCCAAAGGAAGATTTTCAATTCCTTCTGAAATAAGTTATTAAATCCATAAAAATATGACATATACCAATGATTGCAAAAATTTATAATCTTTCTAAAGAAGTCCCATATGAAGTACTACAACATCACAAAAACTACAGTAACAAAATTTATATATAAATGGTTGGGATTTTAAAAAGTATAGTTTTTTTTTTACTTCCATATGGATCAGCATAACTTTGTAAATTATCATTTTCAGTCTTTCACAGCCTTAAAACCAAGGATTAAACATTAACAATTTTAAAATAAAATTTTTGCATCTCTGTATCACAAAATTTTCAGTCAAAAATTTCAGAAATAATTAAGAATATATAATCACATTGATCTTATTAAACTATTAATAGCAATATGTATCATTTTGTATAGACACAAATAAAAGGATTATATCAATCTGTAGTGTGACTTTATCAAGGAAAATCATTGTGAGATTGTGTACTTAAGACAATTTACTTTAACCTTGTGCATTCAATCTAGCATACGAATTTGAATGTTTATAAAATGAGAATCTGAATTGTATAGAGGACAGAAAACTGGTTCTGAGATTAGGAAGACCTGATTCTAACACATGCTTATTGTGTTCTTTTGGGCAAGTCACCTAACCTCTCAGTACCTCGGACAACTGTCTAAGACTATAAAATCACAGATGGTATAGACCTCAGGCATATGCTCGAAGGGAGTGGGGGATTCGAATTGACCCAAAGTTATCAATACTAGTTGACGCAATGCTAGTTGCATGTTTTCCTGGTAGGCATAACTATCTGCTTAAGAGTGAAGACAATACTTGGTTCAGAAGGGTTTAAGTTGTGAATTTTTATATCTCTAGGAGGGGACACAAATCCCATAGTTGGTTATTACTGAAATGATGGTATGTAATCCAGATGCTGACTTTGGTATCAAAACATAGCCCTTCCTTCAATAATCTGTAGATTAGATAATCAATCACTTAGATCTTTTTCAATTCTAGCATTTTATGATTCTATACTTTTTAGAAATAGCATTGTACTTAGCATTTAGCCTTTGAAGTTAATGCTGAATTTTTTTTCAAGAATGGTGTTAAAAGTTTTCAGTTTAGGGAAATGTGTTGAATCAAATGCATTCATTCTTGGGAGAAATGAACTTTATAGGTTCTACATTATGAGGAAATTTTAAATTTATCTTGTTTTTCATTTATTTCATAATAATATACATTATTCTGTATTCTTTGTGGAATGTTTTTTCTCTGAAGGGAATCCAGGGATCTATTTTGGTCCCTTTAGCATCACTGAGAATAAGGATATGGAAAGATACTTCAAAAGATATTCCCAAACAAGACTAGAAGGACAAAATGGATGCAGAACAAGCATACCTACCAAATTTGGAAGAAGAGAAAGGAGAACAAATAGAAGGAACTTCCCAAAGTCCTATGTCTTGGCAACTGAGAATCAATAATTTCAGGGAATTTTAAGACAAACTCTTAACTCTTTTGAGACAAAACTCTTTCTCCAGTGCTATGGCCAAAATCTGTATTACTGCCTCCTTTAAGCAGTTCCTAGAGATTTTTTTTTTTACTTTCACAGAATGATGCACATGAATGGTTCAATATATGCCCCTTTTCCTTCTCTTTTTTGGAGCCAGTTTACAATTATTTGCACTGTTATGAATCACTGATTATAGACAATAACAAGATTTTGTGTATATCTAAATCTTTCATTTCCTCCAATACCATATTGTACTACCATGTGTCTAGGATCCTTGGAACTATTCATTCATTTGACATATATACATATATACATATATATATATATATATATATATATATATATATATTTATTTATTTATTTTCTTTTTTATCTAAGGTCTTGTTCCAGTTCTGGAGTCAAGAACTATTCTCTTCTTGGATTCAAATCTGACCATAAACACTAACTTTGTGATCCTGGGCAAGACATTTAACCACATTTGCTTCAGTTTCCTCATTCTTAAATGATTGGAGAAGAAAATGACAAACCACTCCTGCATTTTTTACCAAGAAAAACCCCAAATGGGGTCATACAAAGGACATATCAGAAAATTGCCTGAATGACATATGCTACAAAATAAAGCTACAAAAGGAATAGAGTATTAGGGTTGCCATATTACTCATACAGGGTGCTAGATGAGAAACCTCCTTCTACTGATGGAAGTTGGCAACTTCACCATAGCAAATGAAATTAGAGAGATGTCTAGAAGATTGAGACATCAAGTGAAATGCTCAGCATTATCTATACAGTATGTGACAGAGGCAGGATTTAAATTATATTTTCCTGGCTGTGAGGTCAGATATTCATTCATTACACCCTACTGCCTCTTTATATGATGCTATAAAATTTGTAAATTCTTCTATCCACTTTCCCCTATTTTATCCCCCCAGCAACCCTATTAGGTAGAGGATTTCTAATTCTAATTTATGAGGTTAATAAATTGACACCAAAGTGATTTACTCTTGGTCACACACAGTAAATGCATTGCAGGAATGGGTCTTGATCCCAAATCCTTGTTTTAAGTTGAATATTACTATTCTACCACATCTATAAAATATAAAGTCTTTACCATCATGAAACTATAATGAGGCAGTTGTATGGTACAGGGGATAAAGGACCTCCCTGGAGTTAGAAAAACTTGAGGGCATATCCAGTCTCAGATAATTACTAGTTGTGTGTTCCTGGGCAAGTCATGTAAATCCTATCACAAAGGAAAAAGAAGGAGAAGAAAGAAAAAAAGAAAGAAGCCAATAGTCTATTAGGGTTCATTTAGATACACAAATAACAATTGTAATATCATCATCCCTGCCACAAAAGCTACAATTTTTCACCAGAGAAACAGAATTGCAAGGTATAAAAATCAGAGAAATGCATTTAAATTAAAAAAGGAAAATTTTACTTGGTAAAAAAATGTGAAGACAATTCATTTAAAGTAGAAAAATCTGCCTCTATAACCTCTGTGGGAGGAATTGAAGAAGGCCTACTATGAAGAACCAGACAATGTAGGAATTTACTTTCCTTGTCTATACATATTTTCTACAAGAGTTTTATTGGAGAGGAAAAAAGCGTATTGATTAAAAAACTACACAATAGAAAATTGAAAAAAATTACATTCTAGAAAATATTCTGCAAATGATTATATCTTCAAGTATAGACCTGACTAGAAAGCATGCCTGAATTAATGATCTCTTACAAATAGTGTCTGCATGTGAAAGGCAGAATGGATATGTAGTGAATGACACCTACAAGAGGTTAATGCTTCTAGGACCATAGATTTTGATTTGGAAAAGATCTTAGAGATTAATAAATCCAGAACTTTCACTTACAAAAGAAGAAATTGAGGCTGAGAGAGGTTAATTGATTTATCCAGGATCACACTAAATAGGAGGCAGAATTTGAACTCTGCCATTACCAACTCTAAGATTCTACTTCATGTAATAGATTATTCTGATAGCTGAACTAGGGGCCAGACTGAGAACTACCCTTTTCCTCTTTTTTTCAAACTTTTTTGTCACTCCTTTTTTACCTTCATTTATTTTCTCTTTTCTCTATCTTTTACTTTTTTAATGTTATTTTATTTTTTTAATTACATGCCAAGATAGTTTTCAATATTCATCTTTCTGTAAGATTTTTACTTCCAGATTGCTACTTCCTATTCTTCCATCCCCCCACCCCATGACAGCAAGTAACCTGATACAGGTTAAACAGTACAATAATCTCCATGTCATTCGAATTCATTTGATTGCTTACTAACTCCTTATCCTTGAGTTGTCTCAAAACGGTGGAAAAGATTCATAACATATGGTATACATTGGATCTTTCTTTGGCTTCTGAAATGATCTGGTTTCAGAATTTAACCTTTTTGTGATCTCAAAAATCTTGGAAAGAGACAGAGATCTATGGAAATTTTAAGATGGTGGTAAATGCTTTTATTTTGTTTAATAATTAATCTACAATTTATTATTGTTATACTACTAGGCATACATATTCCAATCAATATTTTCATTCACTCAAATTCTTGTATAATTTAGATATATGACTAATTTAAAATGCAAATCCCTTATACCTCATACACTTTTTGGTTGGCACACAAACCTTTGAGTGTCTGCAAATTATGAAGAAGAAAATTTTATACTTTGTAGACTGCTGGAGCCCAAAGGGATGGATGAACAAGTGAGGGTGGTGTAATGCCAGCCATCCTGCTCTACTTGCAAGTCCTCTTGCCGGTGCTCCCACTGTCAGCATTGTCCTTTTCGATAATGAAGGACATCGCTCACAAATACAGTGGGCCCTGGGGGGAAGACCAGATGACCCAATAAGTCTGGCCATGTGTAACTTCTGTGATTCTAAGTAACAGAACAAAGTACTTGATATCCACAGGAAGCCGAAGGAAGCAGTGCACAGACATGAGAAGGCCCCAAATGGGGATTTTTTTGAATTAGTCTTTAATCTCAGTGGTGTTTTTTGAGGCACAGTGCTGACATGAGAAGACTGATAAAAGGCTCTGCCTCTCAGAAGGACTTAGGGAGATCAGTCTGCAGCTCAGAGACGAAGGGAAGCTTTAAACAACCTGTCAAGCCATGTGTTCTGAGTGAATGGCCGGCAATTACGAATTGGGCTGTGTTACACAGTGCCAACTCCGGAGGGACTGCAGGGAATTCTCCACAGACAAAGCAATATCATTTGAACAATTTCTCAGTTGCACAAAACATTACACTTCCCCTAAAAGAGATTTCAAGTCTCTGGAGCCACTGTTAGCCCTGGTGGCTGTGACATAGAAAACTCACCATCTGGCTATGCAGACCTTATATTATGGTCACTGTTGATGAATTCGTGATGCAGTCATTTTGAAAGGAAGCATTATGCCAAGAGCACAAGGTCAAGCAAGATCACTGTGATAAATAAAGGTCTCATAATAAAGGAAATGCAACTTCTATATTCAGACCTGGAAAATGAGGAGAAATTGTCCCAGGACTAGCCTGGAAGGATGCTATAAATCTAAGTTAAACCATATAATTAAAGTTCTAAGAAGTAATATTTATGCATAAATTAATTTTAAAAATTATTAAGCATTTACCATGTACTAGACACCATTCTAAGTGCCAAGCAAATAAATACATCAGGAGATAGCCCCTGTTCTTAAGGAGCTTCCATTATCATGGGAAAGACAACTTATTATAGATAGTGAGGGATTTTCATCTGGGAGTCATAGGGATGATTAACTGATGAAATGAGCAGTCAGATAGCTTTATCTTTGAAGAATCAATGCTTTATTGAATTGATTACCATGCCCAGAACAAGACCTATATGGCAGAGGGCAGAGGTTCCCTAAGTTCAGTTTATGGATATAGGAGGGTAAATAAGAGTAACTTGTATTTATTCAGTCACTCCTCAACTGGGTTGGACTCTAGGGCAAGACTTCCAAAGATCAATGAATTAACTTGACCTCAGATAAGAGTCATAGATTCTGGAGGTTTAGGATTTACTGGTCCAGTTCTGATGTTTAGGGTGGTGATGGAAGGCAGTTTGGAGTGAAAGGGCAGTGGTAATAGGCATAGAAGGTAGAGTCAGCATTACCAGAAAAGTCAAGTCATGATGATGTCATAACTATGACACTGCCACAAGATAAGTAAATGAGATGACATCAACACATCTAGGTGCCACATCATTGAGCAAATGATCGATTCCCTGTTCAATTGCTCAAACTCTAAAAATGTGATGTTTCATCCAATTCATTCTAATTAGAATCTTTTCCAAAAAGGGATGATGATTCTCCAGGCTTGTGTGTGATGCCAGTGACTCAGTCTATCAATTAACAAACATTCATTAACTATTTACTATGTGCCAGGCCGTAAGTACCTGTGATAGAAAGAGAGATAAAAAAATCCCTGCTCTTGAGGAACTCATACTTGAAATGGAAACTGCTGTATAAACAAGATATATGCATATGATGCATTAGTTCAGTGGTCTGATGTTTAATAAATTTTTCCCACCTCTTTCCATTTGTCCAGTTTTTAAGCTATTTTTCCCAAAATTCCTATCAATTTTTCTGCTCGGAATATATTTAATTTGTTTAGACAGAACACATTAATCAATTATCTCCTGATATGCAACTCTGAACAGCTTTGAACTTTGTACCAGATGAAATGAGAGAGATAATAAAAATCACATCATTGCCAACATTTATGTATTACTTTAAAATTCACAAAGCACTATTGTTATCTCACTTGACCTTCACAGCAATCTTGAAAGTTAGGTGGTATTGTTTTATCCATTTTACATTTCATTAAACTGAGGCTAAATGAGGTCAAATGACTTGCCCTGGATCACACAGTCTGTGGTTGGATTTGAATTTAGATCTTCTGGACTTCAAGTTCAGCACTCTATCAACTGTGCTTTCTAACTGCTTTCATGAAATTAAAGGTAACATCTGCCCTTGTCAATTTACATTCTAATTGGAGAGGCAGGTTATACAGAAATGAAAATGGAAAAAAGAGGTTGAAAGTAATTCTTCATCATACATATCAATAAAATAACTTTTAAAAGTTTGTCTCTACTTTTAAATAGTTTACTTGGCTGCTGTTTTTTTCCCCAAACCACAAGTATTTTAATTCTCAATTCCACCAATTTTGTCATGTTTAAAACCCAACCCTTGCAAAGATATTATCCATATTAGGCTTTTACCCTATTTATTTCAAATGTCGTCTTCATCATGATTTGTTGTATTCACTCTCTATTTGTATTGACTCTCTATTTTATTGAGTCAAATATAACCCTGATGAGAGTTAGATTTTAAAACAATCTGTCATTCCTGTATTTTTTAAATTGAATAGTTATTAAAACATGAAAGAGGAATGTTGGTTCCTTTTCCATAATATTTCCCCTCCATTTTTTCTTTCTTAATGGAAAGGAATATCAATAATATTTTGTGAAACATCATGATAAAAATAATTTGGCCTAAAATTGCACCTGATCATACTAGTACTTTGAAAATACTTCTAATAAAGAAGCCTTATCAAGTCTTTCAAATTTTGAAAAAAAATATAAAAACAAATATGTTTTTTTGGTCTTGAGAAAACATTAAAATTGGTCAAATTTTCTTTTAAATACATCATCTTTGCTACTGGCAAGCAGCATCTTCTTTTCAGTCATAATTTATAACATCTATGAGTGTAAACCCCAAACACTGGGTCTATAATAGAAATTCTGGCAGCCATTTCACCAGAATTGTGGGTGGAATATTGAAAAAAAATCCTCTTTTGGATTTGTGAAATGCCCCAAATGGGGTGTTGATGATGTATATTTGAGTAATATGTTATTTGTGTCTCAATCTTAGCAAAACCTTGGGGATGGCACAAAGCAGGACTTCTCTCTCTCTCTAAATGGTAGCACAATTGTGGCCATTAGAATGCCTAGGACCTGAATATAAAATCAAGCATTAATGTCAGTACATGCTCTGGGGTCCTTGAGGATAAAGATAATTATTGCAGAAATTATAGATCAAAGCCTAGCTTTACTGCAAAAGTTCTTCAGTCTTGAACATGAAAACTTTTCTGGGGTTCTATGATGCTCTCATCTATGAACTAAATAATAAAAATTCAGCTATAAATGAATAAAACTTGCTTTCAGGGAATTCCCTGTCAGGGAATACAGTTACAAATACACTCACACAGAAGGCAAAGTTGAGTTTAAGAGTTGCCCAAGTAAATAGATAGATGCTTCTTGTTTTATAATATTTTTTTCTTCTTATCTTCCCCTTTAGTAACATAAAATAACTTATTTAGAAAGTCTATTAATTTATTAGTCTTTCCTCATGCATAATCGGATAAAATCAAGAAAACAGGAAAACTCATGCTGACTAACTAGTTGTATAAACTTGGGCTCTGAATTGCTCAGCATAGTTTCCTCAACTATAAAATTAAAGTATTGGCCTAATTCTTAACCTATATCTTGATAGGATCTGCTTTGCTAATCTGGTGAAGACTGGATACTTTCTGAGAAAAAAAAATTGAATGTATAAAAGACAGGAGTACCAAATAAGCTAATTATAGCAAAAAAAGGGACATTTATATGTATGTAAATATACAAATATATATTATATATATATATGTGTGTATATCTATATTTATATCATGTATCTACTTACAACATATATACAGTTCTCATTAAAATTTATAGACTGGCTGAAATTCATCCACAAAAGTGAACCAAGTACCTCAGGTTAACACATAAATGACCTATAAGGTCTCTTTCAGTTCTAAATTACAGGACAGAAAATTTAAGTTCTTTCACATGAAAATAGTGAGTTTATTAGTTGAGATGATCACAGTGTCTTCTTGCTCTAAAGTTCTATGGGAAGTAATACTATGTTATTGTGCTGGAGAACTTGAGAAAAGTCTGGTAGCATTGATCTGTTCTATTCAACAGGAAAGATCAAGAGATGGATTTGTTGGGTTCTCTTCCTAGCCACTTGCATATGCCCTGATGAGGGGAAAGTGTTGAGAAACCAAGTTCTTTATCATTTTCAGAGAGCTTCTGAATTCATCTCTGTCTAGTTGACAAATTTGTCCAAACAGAATTTAGCTATCGAGTTCCAACAACCTGGCACATCCAATTTCCTTCTTTAAAGTTATGATCTTTTAATTAGTCCCAGTTACATAACAGCTGACTCTACATAAGGACATACATGCCTATGTATTTAATGCAGTGTTTAGTTGTAGTATTAAATCTATAAACAAATGGACAGGCCAGACAACAGGAAGATGATGAATAATTATACATCTATTCATTAGGTATAAATCTGCCAACCACAGATTCCAGAAAGTCAGGAAATACCTTGAACCTTATAGATTTGAGGAAGAAATAGTTTAAATTGTTTATTTCTCCAAGACTCTATCTGTGCTACTTAGTAAAGGTTATAATTACTAATATTCCTACTACAGCTAGTATTTATATGATAAAACAGAAATCATATGTTAAGCCTGAACCTGGAACTCACAGTCCACAGAGGAAGTAGATCCAAAATTTGAGTAACCTCAGGAGAAGACATCTTCTCCTGATTGCTCTTCAGTGTCCATACCTGTGCTTAGTATCGACTATCTTCTTCTAGCTGATCTCTTGACCTTAGCTAACCCATTCAAAGATAAGTAGACAATTCAAACAGTTGACACAAGAAATGTGAAGCCTGCCATTGCCATTTGATGCCTTCCTAACACAGAATCCTTTGAATCATCAGGGTAGGACCTCTGATATGTTTGAATCACATCACATCCTATGTCCATCTCTCATATTCTGCAGTCCAAGCTGCTGGTGGCTTCAAGAAATAGTGTGTTCTTTTTCTACCAGCAAAGAAATTGAGGAGATGCCCATCAATCGAGGAATGGTTAAACAAATTATGGTATCAGAACATTATGATATACTATTGTTCTATAAGAAACTATAAATGGTCAGACTAAAGAAGCATGGAATGAATTACGGGATCTGATGCTGTGTGAAGGGAGAAGAACCAAGAAAACAATGTACATATTAATAACAACATTATGAGATGATCAACCCTGATGGATGTACCTCTTCTCAGCAGTTCAGAGAGCTGGGACAACCCTATAAGACCGGCTATGGACAATGTTATTGCCATCCAGAGGAAGAAAATGAAAAAAAGCAAAAATTCCTTCATAATCTGATGAATACTGCATTCATTTTTTAAAAAAACATATCTCTTATATATTTCTTTCCCTTAAGCCTAATTCCTTATTTTTTATTTTTTAGGTTTTTGCAAGGCAAATGGGGTTAAGTAGCTTGCCCAAGGCCACACAGCTAGGTAATTATTAAGTGTCTGAGACCAGATTTGAACCCAAGTACTCCTGACTCCAGGGCTGGTGCTTTATCCACTATGCCACCTAGCCACCCCCAGCCTAATTCCTTATTACCAAAAATAACTAATCTGTAAACATGTTTAACACAAATGTGTATGTACAATATTAACCTGGCTTTGCCATTGAGTGGAGATGGTGGAAAGGCAGGGTAGAAGGAAATTTTGTAACTTAAAAATATAGTTAGGCATATGGATAAATGCTGAAAAACTCACATAACATGTATTTTGAAAAATAAAATATCAATAAAAGATAAAATATTAATAAAAAATGAAGGAATATACATGTGTATGAATGAAATGTCATGATGATTTTATATATTACAATATTGTATATGTAATATATTATACTATATGTATGACATAATATAAGAATTTGACAAAATGACAAATAAATGATTGGTTTCTATTTGACAACAAATGATTGCTTTCTATTTGATATATATTCCAAAAAGTATAGAAGCTAGGTGGTCTAGTGGATAGGGTACCAGACATAGAGTCAAGAAGAATCATTTTCTAGTGCTCAAAACTTGTCTCTGACATTTACTAGTTATGTAACCCTAAGCAAGTTACAACTCAATTTGCCTCAGTTTCCTTATCTGTATAAATGATCTGGAAAGGAAAATGGGAATCCAATCAAGTATCTTTGCCAAGAAAACTCCAGAATAGTTCACTAAGAGTCAGCTGTGACTGAAAATGACTGAACAGAAATAATAACATATATAAAGAAGCATTTGTGATAGAATGGGATTCTATTTGTAGGAAGTCATAGAATTTTGAGTTCAACTTTAAAGTACTGGTAGAAAAGTAGTCACCCAACTAGAATCTGTATTGAATGGTGATACTATGGGAAAATAAAATATGATACTTGCCCTGGAGAAGCTTACAGCACAAATGCAAAGATAGACCAAAGAGAAATGGAGAACTGGTATAAATGTGACATTATTCATTTCTATGAGCTAGAACTGGCTCTTGTACTTAAAAATCTAAAGTAATAGAAATTAGCATAACCCTGCATATGTATAAAAAAACAAATAGTTTTGTGTTTAATGAAGATTTGGTAAACATCTAAGGAATTCTGAGGAAGTATTATTTGTTCGCTTAAAAAAGTTGATTGTAAAAATGCTAGGATTTTAGATATTATATTTTAATGAGATGCAATGTGACTTAATGGATAGTGAGCCCTCCTCACAATCAGGATACCTGGGTTCAAGTTCCATCTTATATTTTTCTAGGATCAAGTCGTGTAAACTATCAGGGATCTAGAATATCTAAGACTAAGTTACACAGAAGGTGGGACATGCTAGAAGGAGTTTTTTTTTTAACAATCATTGTTTTTTTTTTGATAATGATAATTTTGAATTTCAGACATCAAGTTAAACTCGTCTATACTAACATGATAAACAACAAAAAGCAAAAAGAAGAAAACAGTTCACTTAGAAGACTGAGATGACCACACAGAAGTCAAAACTCCTTTGTTTCCTTTTTAAAATCATGTTTCTTTTAGTGTTTTATAGTCATTAGAATAACAAAACATCTACTGTATACATTGTTTTAAAGGTTTGCAATGTGCTTTAAATAAATTATCTGATTTATTATATAAATGACCATCTTTCCAACCTTCATTATTTGGTCACTCACTGTCAGTTGTTATCTACCTACCCATCTGAATACCTTGATATAACATATTAGATATTTTGAATATATATATATATACATACATACACATATATATACATATATGTATATATATATATATATATATATATATATATATATATATATAAACTTTTTTTTTTTTGGTGAGAAATGACCTCTTGCTTTGGTGTTATGCATTTGCAGTCTTAGGAAAATGCTAGAGTAGGTATAATAAACAGAAAATTAGTCAAATTTTTAAAATTCTCCTCTTTGCTCTAGTTAAGTAACTTCCCCAAGAGTGAATAATTAGTACCTTATTACTCTGCATAGCACAGCATTACATTTGCATCTAATTCATTTTGCTCTATTTTACTAAAACACTAATTGTATTCTCCCATCAAATCACAAATGACACATACACACTTAAAGGGATCTCCTTTTAAAGACTGAATCAAATTAGAGATACAGAAAAATTGGCAAAGTTGATAAATTAGAGAGGTGCAGTGGTTGCCTTTCACCAAGGTCAGTGGAAAAAATTAAAATATGTCATTACCATTAAATGAGATGTTAGCAAATAATTGCACATGTGTACAGACATACTGTTCAGTCTTTCTCCTAGCAGGTGTCTAATTCTATCAAACCATTAATGACAGAGAAAACAAGTAAATTCAGTCAACAACATTTATGTGCTAAAATATTGAAATGTCATTATGTCAGCTGTTGCTGGATTGCAGTTTGTTTTGTACCTACTTATATTTCTCTCCCTTCAGATTTCTCCATGTCAAAATTAAATGATACTAATGGAGAAGTCAGAAAGATGACTTTGAGAACTGATATCAGTTCTACCTTAAAACAAGTTTGATAGAGAGGGTAGAGATAACATACTATAGTGCAGTTAACCCTAGGCTTGGAATTTTTAATTCTAGATTAGACTAATATATCTGTATGTAGTAGTTATTATATATGTAATTTTAGGCAGGTCCCTTAAACTGTGTGAGCTCCTGTTTCCTAATCTATAAAATGAGTAAATTTGTACACTAATTTAAGGGATTGCTTTGAGACCTTTCCTTCTTATTGTTCCTTGACTGATTCTCATTCACTTTCTATTCTTAGTATGTGAATGAACTCCTAAGCTCTTTCTGGGAGCATTTTTTTCCCCTCTTCTCTCTCTTAGTGAATTCATCAGCAGTCGTCACTATGTAGATGAATCCCAAATCTTCACATTCAGTCTGCTTTGCTCTCTAAAGTTCTAGTCCTAAATCTTGAACTGCCTACTGGACATGTTTACCTAAAAGGTTTATTGGCATCTCAGTCTTAATATATCCAAACTCAAGTCAATATCTTTCTCACTAAATACATTTATCCTCTTTTTGTCCCCAATTTTACTACCTTTCTTTCTAGGTCTGCAATCTTTTAGCTGTCCTCAACTCTTTCCTCTCTTTCATCCTTCTGATCTAGTCAGTTGCCAAGACCCGTTGATTCTACCTCCACAATATCTCTCTTGTCTCCTCTATATGTCACAACAACCCTAATCATGTCTTGACTGGGCCATTCCAATGATTTATTAAGCCACCAGCCAGGTTAGGTTTCTTTTTCACCTGTCTTATCTCCTATTATATACATAAGTTCCTATTATCTTCATTACTTAGAACACCGTCATTTTCTCTGACTATTCATATTTTATTTATTTTTAAAGTTACTTATATGAAGCTTTTTGGAGTCACCGACATTCTCTTTTATCTCTTCATTTGAATTCTCTAGCATAAATTAATTAAAAAAACCCTAACATTCAATCTAAGTATATTCTGACTTTCATTGTATTCTAATCATTTCCTAAATATCATATTTGTTTCTTTTATACACTGACCTTTTCTAAGGTAGCCACTAGATCACTTTTATATTTTTCCAATAGATATTCATAGGGGATATAAAGAGACAAGATAGGGCAAAGTGTTTATGAATTAGATTACAATCTAGTTATAAAGATGACATATGCTTAAAAAAGAATAATAGTCCCAGGCTCTAATTATGATGAGTGAAGTGAGTAGAACAAATAATAATTAAGAAGAAAAGTTTAGTGGAAAGAAAAATTATTAAGAGAAGGAACAAAATTTATTTGTGGAAATTTTAGAGAAATAGAGGATTATACCAGGTGGTAGAAGTAGTTTCAATAAAGAAGAAAAAAGCTTGTGTTCACTTGAAAGATATGCACTGAGATAACAGTGCAGACTAATTTGTCTAGAACTGGGTGATCACAGTGTGTGTGCTAGGAGTTATTTAATTCATGGAAAGCAGATTTATTAAAATACATAGATCCATTTTCTAAAACTTTTCAGTCAATTGAGGGGCTTATGATATGTACAAAAATAAATATTACAAAAAGTAGTATATGATGGAGGAAAAAAGAGACTCAGTCAAATTTCTTTAGGAATATTTGAAAAGGGAGATAACCTTTACAGTTAGGACAGAAAGGATAAATCATGTGGGTGTACATGGAGTAACTAGCACCTGAGCAGAAATATGAAGGAAAAGAATTTCAACATATTGAGAAGATTAGGGTACATTCTAGATAAAAGAGATTTCCAATGTAAATGTACTGAAGCAATGAGAAGATAGAATGAAATCAAAGAACAGCTAGTAAACCAATTTGGCTAGAAAATAAAGTACAAAAGGAGGAATCATGTGAAACAACACAAGAAAGGCAGATGGGAGCCAAATCATGAAGGATTTTGAATGAGAGAAAAACCACATACATCACTGTTCACCTTTCTACTCCATCACTCCACCCCTGTCATACCCACACAAAAGTTTTTGATCAGCAAAATGGCATGTTATACATGTATACAGAAGGTATCATGGCATCCCTATGAAGAATGAACTTGAGAAGCAAAAGACTGGGAAAAAATTAAAAACTGATAAAGGAATATATGAGGGTTATAGCAGTATTAGTAGATTGGCAGATGAAGAGAAGTTGTGACTGTAGCAGCACCAACAGAATATGGCAATGATCTTGAGAACTCTGCTAGACAGCCCCTCCAAGAATATTCTATTCCAGGAATCTTTTTTCATGGAAACTTATTATACCCTACACTATAGTATCTGGCTCCCCTTTGTCAGTGATATAAAAGTTGGGAAACCAATCAAATGTGCCCAAATGAGACCTCTCTCCTCTGTAAAAAAGAATTGTCTATATTGCTGTGCAACCTTGTTTTGTGTGACAGCCTATTTGTTCCTACATCCTAGTAGGTGATGAGAGTCCATAATTCCTTGCATGATAGATTAGAAAGATCCCCTTTCACTGGATCATGAATACCTTTTCTCTTTTTGTCATGGTGGTAATGGTTATTTTCTGTCCCCTGCAGAGATCTAATTTTCTCCTTGCCTCTTTGGTGATGATACAGATGTATTTTTTGCCTTCTCTTCCTTTCTGCTTTCACTCATGTCTTGGTTGTTTCAAATTTCACCTTAATTTTTGGATAACCTTATGCTTATTTATTCTGACATATTATAATGTCAAATTAAAGACATTTATTTTTAATAACGTCATTGACCTTCCTGCCTCTTCTGTAAAAAACCCTAAGGTCTGCCAAAAAGGAGCTCCTATGGATTGGATTTGAAGTCTAGCAATGATAAATGAACTTTAGGAATGATGAGATAATCAAGGAAGAAATCAGAAAAAAGAGAAAATCAACTAACCAACCTTCATTTATTAAGCACCTCTGTAATAGGTACTACGCTAAGGGCTGAATACACAAGTACAAAGAATGAAACTATCCCTACTCAACAGGACCTTATATTTAAATGGAGGAAATAAGCAAGTCATTTAGATATATAGTATAATTATAAAATGAAGAATAGCAAATATATACAAAGTAGTGGTTTTAAAGTGAGAATAAAAACATTTGATAGAATCAAAAATATTTCATGCAGAAGATGGTGCTTGAGTTACATGTTAAAGGAAGAAAAACGGCCACCTTCTAGTTCTATGGGATGACCAGTGAAAAGGTATAAATATTAGGGAAAAAAGGAAAAGGACCTATATAAATTTCTAACATGTTTATAACAACTCTCTTTGTGATGACAGAGAATTGGAAATTCTGGGGATGCTCTTCAATTGGAGAATGGATAAATAAGCTGTGGTATATGACTGTGATGGAATACTATTGTGTAATTACAAATGATATGCTCAGTGATCTTAGAAAAACATGGAAAGACTTCCATGAAAAAAAATCAAGAGCAAAATGAACAGAGAACATTGTATACAATAACAATAATTTTAAATTTGTTTTACATATATATATATATGCACACACATGTGTAATGCCAAATTAATGTCAATTATACATTTGCCAAAAAAAGATTATTGTATGGAGAAATTAATAAGAACAAGTCTCACAGTGAGGTCAGAAGAAGTAATACAGGACTGCTCTAAACGTCTCTCTTAAAAACTTTGGGAATGTGTAATATGGGAGGTACTGGCATAGGACTACTCAGCATGGTCTGCCCTCATCAGAAAGGGCACTGTGCTCTTTGAGTAAGGCAGAATTGAAACATCTCAAAGGAAATCTGAGATATGTAAATTTAGAGTAAACACCCAAGTGTTCACATGAACTATTTGTGCTTGGCCAGTTGGTATTGGTCTGATCAGTCACAGTTGAGCACAGTGTAACTTGTTTCTAACATAGTGATGCTATTTTGGTCTCTTTCAATAATGAAGGACAAGGCACAGATATGTACATATATATTTCTGTACATTTGTGTCCTATTTATGTCCAATGGTAAGTATCTCTAGGGTGGGGAGGAGAGAAAAAAAGAAATTTCCATGATAATTTTGTTATATATTTAAAGAACAGCAAGTTGTATATAATAGATTTGCAGTTTTATATGTAATTATCCTTTTAAAAAAAGTTAGACTATGTTATAGAAATGCTTGCTTTATTCCATAAGTAAAAAATAAAATAAATTTTCAAAAAATCATGGACCAAAATCTCAAAGCATTACTCATATGTCTAACATCTTTTATTTCTTTTTATGGGATACTATCATTATATTATTATAGCAAAGATAGAATAGGAAACTCATCTTAAAGTCAAAAAAGACCTTGGTCCAGGTTCTATCTCTGACACATACTGGCTGTGTGACCCTGGGAAAATCATTTCTTTGCAGTGCTCCAGGAAATTTAATTCATTAACTACAAAGAAAAGGCTGACATATATTGATAGAAAGATTTCCTTATGCTGGAATTCCTTACACAGATGAAATTCTAGGTCTCATCCCTATTCTTAATCTAAGAGTACAGAGAAAAGTAAAAATGATCTTTTATTAGATAGAAAAAAAAAACCTGACCTTGCATTTACACATTATTGATCAGAAAATTTTTTATTGTATAAGAGAAGGCAGATACGATGTCAGGAGGACCTGAATTTAAATCTGGCTTCTATAATTTGACACTTACTAACTGTATGACCCTGGGCAAGTCACTTTATACTGCCTCACAACCAGGGCCATTTCCAGTCGTCCTGATTCATATCTGGTCATTGAACCCATAAGGATCTGGAGGAGAAAGTGAGGCTGGTAACTTAGCACAGCACCCCCTCACTGAAAACCATTTTTGACAAGGCATCACCTCCCTGATGTCATGGTCATCTTCGAGAATGAAGGATAAGAAAAAGCAACTATATAATTCTTTCCCACCCCTTGGGAACATTTGTTCTTTATCTAAGAAGTCCCAAAGAAGTGAAAGTTATGCAAGCGATTCTCTTGGCTGCCCTGGTTTTCTTATAATAACAAGGTGACAGATTAGCTCATATGTGTATAAGTCCAAGGCTAGAAGTCCCTGGTTCTCTCCCCATAGGATTATAAAGAAAAATCCATCCAAACTGAGAGAGCTTTGTTCTACCCTCTTCCTATCTAGTCATTCTTCAAAGTATGCTATTGAGTATGGGAAGAGAGATGTGTTTGAGCAAAAAATTGTGAGCAACTTAATGAAACTTATTATCAAAAATGAAATGCAAAAACCTTGACACTGATGTTCACTATTTGTTGGTAGAGAAGAAAACAGCTCACAGCACTCCCCAAAGAGCTAGAAGAAATCAAGACTCAGTTTGGAGAAAGTATTTCATTAGTCATTCCTTTTTGAAAACTATCAATTAACTCTTTTTTTCTTTTTTTCTTTTTTTAATTTTTTGCAAGGCAGATGGGGTTAAGTGGCTTGCCCAAGGCCACACAGACCGGATTTGAACTCAGGTATTGACTCCAGGGACAGTGCTCTATCCACTGTGCCACCTAGCTGCCCCAATTAACTCTTAAATTGATGATGATTTCCTAATACCCTGAATCCTCTTCATTTTCAATGCAAATGGCTATTAAGATTTTTGCTTCTTACTAATATCATAGCCCTATTTTCAATTCAAGTTCCTTATCAGATGAGCATGCTGATGAGATTGCTTTCAAAATTTCTCAATGCCTTATTTTTTAACAACCAGAGATTGTGTAGAATGCTTTGAAAGTAAAATACCATATTAATAAATCCCAACTCCATGATGGCTATATGGTAATCAGTCAACAAACATTTATTTAGCACCCACTATGGGCCAGGCATGATTTCAGGTCTGGGGCATACAAAGACAAGAAATGAAAGGAAATAAAGGAAAAAATAAAGGATCTTATATACTGTAGGTGGAAATCATGTCCATATAGACATATATCCAAAAAATATAAAAAATAAATACAAGTTAATCTGAAGTGGGATAGTACCAGCTGAAAGAGAATAAAGGAAATGATTCATTTAGTAGGTAACATTTGACTTAAGGTTTAAAGAACCCAGATATTATATGGAGTAGCAACGAGGAAAAAAATTTTCCATATAATATGAGGGATTGAAGATAGAATGTCAGGTGTGAGGAAATGAAAGGTCAGTGTGGCTGAATAGTACAGGATGGAAAGGGGAATAAGGTATAAGATTGGGGAAGTGGATAAGATAGGTTTTAAATATCAAAATAATGGAGTTTGGCAAGTCATTTAATTTCATTCAACCTGCTTCTTCCTGTCTAAAATGGGGATGCTCCCTACCCCTGACTACCTATATCACGGAGTCATTATGAGGAGATGATGCACATGGAGAGCACTTTGTAATTGACAAGACTTATAAGTATCATTGATTGTTATTGCTATTTACGGTAGGGCAAACACTTATGAACAAGAGCAAATCATCCACGGAGAATAACAATACATCTTGGAGAACCTGAACATCCAGCTCTCTGATTACTAAATGTCTTCCAGTGTTTGGTTTGCCAGAGTACTGAAAACTTCATGTCTATCCATCACAAGACATGATGATCTTTTGGAGATCCGTGGTGAACAGATGGTCAGTGTCTACAGCCAGCATTTCCGCCAGAGTTATATTGCTTTCTCTTCTGTTAGAATACATGCATCATCAGCTCTCACTGCACAGTTATCTCAGAGACTGGAAATCATTCTAGTTCTACCAACACTACTGTCTTTTATTTTCTGACAACAAAGACTACTACGAGTTTTTGAAATATGTCTTCCTTGAGTTAAGTATCAACCTGGCAATGTCACTGGTATTAGCACTACTATTCATAGTTTGCAATGAATTTCTTTGTCACATTCTCCCACAATGGCAAAAAAAATACCTGGCACTAGCATATGCTTCATGGTCTGCAGAGTTATTTTTCCAAATTCTCATTGCCTTGTTGGAAGACTTCCCAATGGGGCTAGGTTCAGTTGTATTTTTGTCAGTATGATCATCCTCTGCTAATCTAAACCTTGCCATGTGCTGTCTAATAACCTTCAAAGATTTTGCTAGTGCATGCAGTCTTCCAAGTTTAGAATCCTGTACATCTATATTATAGATGAGATATATTTATTTGGATGTGTCCTTTCTCAGTTAGCTGCATATTGTGGCCATAAATAAAACGGTCATTCTCTTTATCCTGCCTTTCTATCTAACACAGCCATTGTCTCATAGCTTAACTAGGTACCAGTCAATTATCATTTTGAGAGATTTTTTTAATTGACCTGGAAAAATTAATTTCCTTGCCACCAAGTGGTAGGCAGCTGTAGATAATAAATCACCAATTTGAAATGCTCCTTCCTCACTCTGCTGCATGTTCCACTCTGTCTTAGGCTATGTCTATGCCAGATTGAATCACAATCAAAGGTCCTAATTTGATCTGGTCTGTGTGCCAGATGGGGCTGTCCCAACACAGATTAACACAAACCATGACTTCTGTTTTGGACTTAAAGTTGTAATTGTAAGTGATATGTTCTGGCTAATCAAGATTCTTATTTGCATGAGAATGATCCCACATATTTAGGGGCAGGCTGACCAAATCAAAGCAAGAGACAAAGTAGACATGCCCTTGAACTAGATTCAATTGTTAGGTCTAAAAGATCATACTTCCTTTTTCCTCTATCAATTTGACCAAAATAATCAGAGAGGATATTAAATAAGGAGGCAGAGGGTAAAATGTGAGTCTCTGTTAACTAACAGGAGACTTTTGTCTATTTTTTTTCTGAAAGTGAAGCATTCTGAGGACCAATACTAGAAAGAATGACTCAAAGAGGCAAATAGGAGCTTTTCAAGATGGATTTGGAAATTAAGGCAAAACAAAAGATGCAATCATGTATCCCATGTTTACTCTCACCAAATGTTTTCTTTACAGTGAAGATGTGAGAAATATATTCTTAAAAGTAGGATGTGCAAATTTCTTACAACATGGATAGAACTTCAAGACCATAGGGAGTTGGGATTTTTAGGTGAGACTTTTACAATAATGAGCTACACTACAGTAAATTTTAATTTGTTTTGGATTAAGGTTTTGACTTAAAGTCACATAATGAACATTATTCTCCTTTTTTTCTTCTTTCATAAAGCACTTCTAACTACTTGTTTACTACTTCTGTTAATGCTCAATCAACATCATATATACATACTAATTTTTCTTTTTTTATGATTTCCTAAAACAATTCTATCTACCCCTTTACTACTTCTGTTAATGTTAAGTAAAAATATATGTAGACATACTTATATATACATATACAAAAATATATATATGTATATTGATAAATAGATATAGATTTAGATATTTATTTGTGCAAGACACTGTTGTAAGAATTGGAAATACAAAGAAGCCCCCCTCAAAATAATTTTGGCTTCAGAGAGCTTACATACTATGGAAGATAAAATATATAAACAATTAAGTTGTTTACAATATAACAAAAGGCATATACAAAGAGGGAAAGGAAACTCAGAGAAGGAATTGGGGGGGGGACCAGGAAAGGTTTCTTGGATTAAGGGAGATGGAACTGGATTCTTGAGGAAGTCGGGGAAACTGAGACAGAGGGGAGGGACAAAAGCATTCCAGGTATATGGGGTAGGGGAGTACACGGTACAGAGAAAACATAGAAATTGAAAATGGAGCATCATCTTTTAAGGAATTTCAAAAAGGTCAATCTTAAAAGAAGAGTGCTTAGAATCTTAAGAACAGGGTGCTTTGAAAAGTATGAAAAGACTGGAAAGGTAGGAAGGGGACAAGTTTTAGAGAGTTTTAAATGCCAAACATGAATTAGAGGTAATAGGAGGCAATGGAACTCCCAGTCAACCTTGCATTTTAGGAAAAAAATCTCCTTGGCACTTGGGTAGATTGGAGTAGACTCATTGAAGCAGGGTGACTAGTTAGAAGTATAATGGAATAGTCTCAGTGAGAGGTGCTAAGAATTTGAGTTATGGATATTATTCTGATAGGGCAAAGAAAGGGACATATATAAGAGCTGCTTTTACAATGTTAGTGAAACGGGATGGAAGTGTGGTAAATTGGGGCAATAAGGATAGCAAAAAAAAAAGCTGTAGTAATTTCCACATGGAGTAGAAGAGAATGGAATTTTCATGCTCCAATTACCTGGGTTTAAATGGTATGGATTGCTTCACTCTTGAACCCTGCATCATTCCCTGAGTTAGGTGAGTTTGAGACCCATTAACTCACCTCCTCACTGACTTCTCCCCCACTTTGGATAAACTCCAGAGCTAAGCTACCTTGGCTAGACTTGGTGGCAAATATCAGATTGCCTGCAGGGTGAGGTTGATCCAAATCATCCTAGTTTCTTAGCTTTGTTATGAGACTGAGTTGTTGAAACTGTTTGACAGGAGAACAATCACCTTAAAACTACTTGGCATTATTTAAGAAGGCCATTCTTTTTTTAATGTAGACAGCATAAAAACACTACATTTTTTTCCTTTTAAGTAATTAGCACTTCTGAGTTTTGCAGGAGAGTTCTCTTGGGAGCATGCAATCCCAAATGCTTTTAAAGTGTGAAATTTGTGGCCAATTCACCTATGCTAGGCTGAATTTTAGATGAGAACTGAAATTGGCTTCTCCCTTCCTCAGCAGCTTTATTCATCTATAATGGAGTTCTGGTTTTTAGCTAATGTTAAAGACAATTGGTCTGAGATTTGTGGAGCATTGGGATTAACTGAAACTTACTCCAGTGAACATACATGGCTCAGTTACACTTTGAACTTTATGGCTTTCTGAAAGTGTTCTATATTAGAGTACTTACTTGAAATTCTTTTAATGATCCAATTTCCTCCTGAAATATTCTTTGTGTCTTGGACTCTAAGAAGTTTATGCTATAAACAGTAAATCAGGAATACTACATTATTTCAATAATAGTCCTGTACTCTCACATACTTGCCCACATCTAACCCTAAGAATGTCTCTGCCAGAAGGGCCACTGCATTTTTCTAGTGGCAATAGCTACTGTTGTCATAATGATCAAACCCTATCATTTTCCCTTAGATTTATTACCTACAACCAAAGCTTACAACCCTATTCCTTACATTCTATAAAAAATCAGGAGAATATCTCCTTATTCTTAGAAACCTTTCCAGGTTTGGGTTTCTAGTAACCCAAGAGTTTGTTATAGGTGGCATGTATATTTTTTTAGAATATTGATGATTTCATAATTGACCATTTTTAAATTGTGAGAAAGGAAAAGATTGGAAAATAAGATTAAAGCAAATTCTACAAGATATATCAATGGTAGGATAATGGACACAAAACAAAATCAGACTCATACTTAAAACATTTGAGGATGCAATAATTTATCTAAAATGCCATGAACGATTACTTTTCATATTAAAGGTGCACCTCATCAATTATTTTGAAGATAGATTCCATATATAAATTTTCCTGGCACAAGTGAATCTTGTGTTGGAAAGAGTCAATTAAACAAACAAATACCACAGAAGCCTAAGAACCTAGTGCTCTAGTCCTGATATCTATTACACAGTGCTGGCAAGATTAAGGTTTAACCATACTTACGTTTAGATAAAAATAATTGCTGAAACATTCCCTTAAGAAGTAGCACAATTATAATTTCACATCCTCTATCCTGAGGGCTTCTTATGCACCCTGTCCTATGATAGAATAAACCTTCATTGCTAATCTTTAATCCTTTGATTAGGACAAGTCCTCTCTTTCTCAAAATGGTATGTAAATCCAGATCTGCAGAGTCTCTGAGTCTGCTAGAGGTAGGAATACCCTACCACTCCTCCAGTCTCCTCCCTTGTAGACTGCTCAATAGAGAGGTCAAAGGAAGGGAAGATAAATTACTGTCTATTTGTCCATATCCATACTTGACTAAATATCAACAAATTATTTTTGATTTAGCCTAGTATTGTTAATCTGAATTCCATTCCAAATTTACATTTGATTGATTGATTGCTGAGAGTTCCTTGGTTAGCTACAAACAAGTGAAGCTTGTAGGGGTCCCTTTAATATAGTTGGGAAGTTATTTTTTTATGTTTTTGATTTCTATATATACCTCAAGGCACTTTACAGAAGTTATGGTAATTCTCAAAATAATAGCTCCATAAAAAAGGAGTTGGGGGGTGGAGTGAGTAGGAAGAAAATTTTTTGCAACTAGCTTATATGAATTTCTGATGTTAGCTTTGAGTTGGCATTTTGGGTACTTTTAGAAAGAGAATATCTCACATTTTCCTTTAAAAATGTAGATTTCACAATAGAGATTTGATAATAAGACAGCGTTGATCTTCTGGTGGAAAAATATATACTTGGTTGTCATCAAAATGGTATAATGTTGAATGTGTAATAGCCCAATCTGAAACAGAAATGAATAAATTGTCAGTCACTATAACTATACTAGTATTACCACATGGGGCTTATTAAAGTTTTCCTTATTACTCATATATATCTATATATCCTTTAGGATAGGTAAATTTGAAATCTTCTGAAGATAGTGAACTGTTAATGATTGAGTGAATTGATATTATGTGAAAATTGTGGAAATTTTCCCATTAAAAAAATGGACAATAATTAACATGAAGCACTTTTTCTCAGATGAGGAAATCTTTTTTTTGTTTGCCAGTTTTTGTTTTTTACAACAATGAAAAATCACTACACCTTGAAATAAGGAAACATCTATTCTATGTCTTTCAATAGGGTTAAGGATCTTAAATCAAATTTAAATTAATTAGCAGATTCTCCAATTATTAAGTGCAGTATTTTATCTAAATCCTGAACATTATTGTTATGAATCCCTCTTTTTAAACTTCTCATTTCCAAAGGGATATAAATCTAATATGTATACATCTTCAAATAATAATCTGTCCAAGGAAACTTTATAACAGAGAAATCAAGGAAATCAAAGGAGAGATGAGAAAGTCTTTATAAAACAAGTCTGATATAGAATCTGTATCGAGCTCACAGTGAGAATCACAGGGAACCGATCGTCTATATTCCAGAATCTTAGAGGTACAAGGGGTACCGAACTTTACCCAAAGTACAAAGTCCTTTCTATAACATCTCCAACAAGTGACCATGCAACCTTTGATTGAATACTTTTGATGAGAGGAAGATATTCCTTTAAGGAGGAGCTTATTCCACTTCTGGGCAGCCCTAACTGCTAGGAAGTTTTTTCTTACTACTAAGCAAAAATATACAACTTGTGAACATTACTTCTAGCTTTCCCCTCTAGGGACAAATGAATATATCTAATCATTGTAAATGACAGCTCTTTAAATACTTAATACATAAATAGCATATTCTCCCTGTCTCATGGTCTCCAAATTTTCCAACCAATGCTGTTGTAGTATAGTCACTAGGTTTGTCCTCATTCTGTCTTCCCTCCTCTGAATATACTAAATCTTGTCAGTGATCTTCCTAAAAACATGGTGCTTACAGAAGAGCATAATATTCTAGACATGATTTGACTGGAGAAGACTACAGCTAAATTATTACTTCACTCATTGGGGATAATCTGCCTCTTTTATTGCAATTTAAGATTACAATAGCTTTTTGCCTGTTGAATTCTATTGAACATGTAGTCCATGAAAATTACTATATGGTTTTATCATGAAGTATTATCTATTTATGTTTCCCTTATTCTATCCTTATGAAATTTATTTTTGAACCCAAGTTTTAGGATTTTTCATTTTCATTTATAATGTCACATTAATAAATTGGTCTGTTATTCTTATCTATCAAATAGATTTTAGTTACTAATTCTTTCATTCACTGTTTTAACCATTCCTTCTGATTTTGTTAGCCCTTTATACTTGATAATAATATCTAGCATTAAATGATTTGTCTAAGATCACACAGATGGTAAATGTTTGAGGTCAGGTGTGAACTCAATTATTCCTAAATATACTTCCAGGCCACCATAACATCCAGGTGCCTTTGCTTGATGTTAATCATACTTAATCTTTTTTCACTTTTTATTAATATATTAAACAATTTAAGGTCAAAAGCATAACCTTTAAGGCTTCTTAAGTCTTAGAGTAATGACTTAATAAAGTCATTAAATGTTTATGAAAAAAACCTAAAAAATGTTTATGAAAGAAAATATGTATATATAATATATAAATATATTGCATAAAAATGACTAATAACATTCATACCCAGTGTTTCACAAGAATCATTTTGGAAGGTTTATCAGTTTTAGATAAGACCCCAGGTTATTAAAGTTTGTTTCATTGTATCACAAAGTCTTTTAGATACTATCAACTAAGAAACTTTGACTTGAAAAACTGACCAAAAAAACTATATGCAGTAGTGCCAAATACACAAAGGAGTTTAGAAGGAGAAGAAATTTAAAAAGACTATCAGATTTGATAGTTAAGTAATCATTTAAATCTTTGGAGATAATAATTTCAATTGAAGCATGGGGTAAGAAGAAATTACAAAGGGTTTAGTAATAAGTGAGAGAAGAAATGGAAGCAATGGTTATAGACAATTAACTTTCCAGAATTTTGACTGAGAAAAGGAAGAGGATTACGGTTTCATAACTTTTGAGGACAGTGGTATAAAGGGAAGGCAGTTTAAAGATGGAGGTGAAGGGCATACTTCAAAGCAAAGGGAAAGAAACCAATTGCTAGGGAGAGAGATTGAAAATTAAAAAAAAAGAAAATGGGGATAATTGAGAGGGCAAATTAGTAAGCTCTACCAATTTAAAATATGTTTCTTACTGAAAGGATTAAGTAAAAAAAAAGTGGATGACAAATACAGTGCATACTCACAGATCAATTATTTCTAAGCAGATGTGAGATTCCATGACTGTAGTTGGAGTAACACAACATTAAGAGTAGAGAAAGTTCACTTTGTGTCTTGTGCATCCTATTTCCTACTCATTTGGAGGTGTAAATTTTAGTTTTAAAGGTCCCTTTCAATCAGCTGATTATATGACTTATTGACAGTAAGTAGATCATGTATCTTCAGATATGAAGTCAAGATGATGATACTCTTTTCTAATTCTACTTCACTGAAAAAAGAAAAAGAACTGACACCTATCACATGAAACCAAGCAGTCTTGTACCAATTTATATACAATTGGTATGTTCCAATGTGTGTGTCTGTGTGTGTGTGTATGTGTGTGTGTGTGTGTGTGTGTGTGTGTGTGTGTGTGTGTGTGTATTAATGAGCACTACATCTAAAACATGTTGTGAAGGAACACTGGGTTAAACACTGGTTCAAATCCCTATTACCCTGATAAAGTCAGTTTTTCTAATCTCTCAAATGATTTTGGACAAATGATTTATAACACCCTTCGTGATTTTAAAAAGGAAATTGTAATTAATTTTGCAGGCCAATCCTAATATAGTATGTCTACTATGCATTTTAACCTAGGCACAACCAGATGAAATTTACTAAAATGGTACCTTAACAACTAGTAAAGTATCAATAAAAGCAGAATGTATTTTGTCATGCATATAAGAAAGAAATCATGAAGATATTACTATAATGCTAATTTTTAAAAAATGAACTAATTTTCTGATCAAGTTGCTTATTCAATATTGTAAGCAAGGAGGGCAGAGATAGTACAATAATAACATTTCTCAAAGTTGAGAGCATGATAAGAATGTCTTTTCTCCATCTGAGGATATCATAAGGTAGTAGGAAATTTTGGATTAAGGCAATATTGGTTTTTTTCTAATATAAATTAAATCTCTTTAGTTATATAACACATGAAAATAGTAACTATCCATTATTATATGTATTTAACCATTTCCTGTGCATTCTCTTCTGCATCTTTCACCATACTGATGGGATTTCCTGTGGCAGTATTTTTCTGGTAAAAAAAAAAATCTATCTTGCACTTTTACTAAAATCTGTCATTAGCATGGGGAATAGGAAAGAGATTACTTTTTTGTAAAAAAATTCTTACTCCCCTGATCGCTGACTATAAACTTTAAAACTGAAATATTTCCAAGTTCTGGATTTACCAGCTATACATATGTTCTCTGTTAGTGGATTTGATGGTTACCTTCTTTCACTAAGTATATATTATAATTTATTTCATGTAAAATTTAATATGTCTAAAATTAAATTCCTTCAAAAATTTTTCTCATAGCATAAATTTTTATTAGCTGAATTAGATTGAAGTGAACCAAATTTGATCATGAGTTTGTATAATCTTTTGGCTTTTTTTGATAGACATTTAGGTAGTACGTTTTTAGATTTATGGTAGTGACTGGTATATTCATGGAAAATTAAGAGTAGACTATAAGAATCATTACTTAATTTCCATGTCCTTTCTTGGCAGGTAAATTAGAAGGAAATGGTACAATTATTAATCTAAGGGGTGAGGCATTACTCATTTAGACCTAAGGTAGCAATGTTAAATATTCCACCATGTATATTTCTTCTTACTGCTGATATTGAAGTAAAGGAAATGATAATAATAAAAATGATACAAATTGAATAAGAAATAAAGTTAGGAAAATATAGCTTCAAATTCTTATATTGGCAAATTCTGATCAAATAAAAATGCACAAGTCATTTAACTTCTCAGTATTATTAGTAATTTTCTACACTTAGAGGATTCAGAGAAGTTACCAACCTATAGCAATAGAGATTCTTCACTTGGAAATTCACCATACCAAGAAAATTATAATTCCAGTATGAATCTCCTCTTAATCTACTTAAGGAATTTATGATAGAGGTGCTAGAATTGTGATAGTATTGAAGGACTCATACATAAATATCTGAGAGAAAGTAAGAAAATGAAAGGGTAGGAACAAATTATGAAGACAATGTCAAGATCTGTTGTCTATATACACATATGCATACAGTATTTTTCCATCTAGAGAAAACATTTACTTGAGTCATCTATATACAATTCAAAGGAATTTTGATGAAGAAATTAATAAGAAATTGGTAGGCTTTAGAATAAAAATTCAAAAATTTTTTGAAATCTAAAAAATAGGTTTATATTTTTAAAATTTCACAATTAAACAAAAGATCCAGAGAAAATAAGATTATATTGTATTTTTATTGATTATGGGGTAAAAATCATTTATATTTCTTCTAAAACATATAATCTTCATTCATATGTCAAGATTATTCATGATTCCTTATGAAATGCAGTATTCAACCCAGTTCAGTGATCTTTGAATAAACATATCAAACAAGGCACAAAATTACAGGTTAGATACTCCCTAAGAAATTTACACTTCTATGGAAGAGGCCCAACACAGTTTCAGCTTGAAGAACGTTTCCCCATATATGATGTGGTCCTCAAAATTTTCCTGTTTTACAGATGGCATTGTGTTGATCACATGTACCCTAAGAACTTTTCAGAACATTTTATTCAGATCAGTTAGTGGTCACTCAAAACTATTTGGTTTGTACATCCAAAGAGTAAAGACCGACTGCCTAGGTTCCAGCACGTATTTGGTTGGACATCCCATAGAACATATCCAGCATAGTTGGATAATCAGTTGGGTTCAAAGTAAAGAAGGAGGAGGAGAAAGGAATGATTTGCTTTTAGAAAACTGCAAAAAAAATTTTTCCTGATCCCCAAGATTTTAGGAAAAGCAAAGGCTTACCTTTTCAACATTAACATTTTTCCTTTGCTATTTTAAGATAGTAATATATGAAACATTACTCGCAGAGGAACTTAAAATGAGCATAGCACAAAGGATAACAGAAAGGCAAACATTGGTTGCCCAGAAACTGTAATATACAATCTTGGAAAAACTCCAAAGAAGAGTAAGAGTAATATATAGCATCAAGGAACTATATGATAGCAAGAGAAAATGAGCTATTCATCTGGTAAGAGTTAGGAATGACTGAATGGTAGTAAAGTGCCATTCTCAAAATTTAGGTAGTAAATGAGCAAGTCCTATAACATACTGAGTGGGAACCTATGATGAACTTTTGGAAAAATGTAGACAAGAGTCATATAGAATGGCCAGACAGTGATAGGTTGAAATTTGCATTGCTAGAGATCCAAATGAGTATCTGAATATGAAAATCATGATAGGATTTTAATACTAATGGGCTTTTTTGGAAGATTGTTTTTCTTAAAAAAACCTGCTATTATAGCTTAAGCAAATAGCAATATCAAGGGACAATGCTAAATTAGAAATTCATCTTTGAATTTTTCTGAAATAATTTTATCTTAGTCAAGATTAGTGTGAGTAGTGAATTGTGTGAAGCAGTCAGTCCATAGTATTTGAATTCGTGCAGCATATTTCCACTGAGATGAAACCAAATACAATTTCTTAAACAATTATAACTTCAAGTAATATGATTTTGAATATATGCAAGCACTTCACAGAAATTCATTATTTGCTCTATGGTATGGTTATATACATTATATCTTATTGAGCTGCTTATATTTTTTATTTTAGTTGCGACTATTATTATGTGTACTGTACATATTAACATTTAAAATTTGGAAAAGTTCAAGTCTCTATAGTATCACTTTCAATAAAATAATTCAACTGGGATTGCATAGAATGAATTCACTAAAAACCATGGAGGATTTTAAACTAGATCAACTACTTTTTATGAAAATGAGATTATATAATATAAACAATGAGCTAAAATAAAGGTAGTTATCAAAATCTTGATATTATAAGTTCAACTTTTTATCATTGAAGAGATATGACATCTTTTGACTTTAAAATCATAGACTTTTAAAAGTTTGTCTTCTGATTCAACCAAGTGACAAGTATTTATGAAAGGCTTCCATTTAGGAACATCACTGGGAAACTTCTTTTTTTTTTTTTTTTGCAAGCCAGTGGGGTTAAGTAGCTTGACCAAGGGGAACTTCTTAAATGTAATTCAGATAACTAGTGGCAGTCACCTAGAAACTTAATCCTCAGTACACAGAATTTTTAAGATGCTAAAAGATGTACAAAGCCACACGAATAAAATAATAATTTCAGAGGTGGAATTTGAACTTCTGTCCTGGTACTCCAAATTCCTTTCTCTTTCAGTTTCACTATGCTGCCTCCTGCAAGCTTTGTTTGATTTTTTATATATTTCTCTGAGAGGAACATTTGAATGACTTCACAAGAGAAATGCTCAATGTAGATTTTATAATTATAAAGGATCTTAATATGATATTTTTTATTTTCCTTCCTCTATAGAAGCCCAGAAAGTTTAATTCAATCATTAAATGTCATCTTTATCTCCCCACTAGCTCTAGGATTCAAGAGACATTTCAAAAAACAAACAAAAAAAAGAGACCCAGATACTCAAGAGATAAATTATCCAAGATAACTCTTCTGTCCCAAAACAAGATATTTAATATAATCATATGATTCAGGCCTTGAAAGGATTATAGATTTCATCAAGTCACACACCTAGTTTATACGACTCCCATAGATATAATTTTGAATGAACCTTAGATGGATATAACTCGTATCTCCAGTTTAACTAGTGGGCTTCACCAATCAATAAACATTTATTAAGCACCTACTTTTTGTCAGGTAGTGCATAGTATACAAGGGGGATACCAAGAGGAAAAAATGCAATATTCTTTCTCTCAAAGCATCTATATTCTTTTGTAAGAGACAACATGTCTATAGATATAGAAACCTAGAACTGCATATAGATGTTTATAGTATATCTGTCTATATCTATATCTATATCTACTTGGATATAAAATTCATTGAAAGTAAAGTAAGAAAATAACTGGAAATATTTTGCTTTTTGTTTTAAAGGAAAGATAATTTTAGAGGAAGATACTTGAGAGGCATACTATACGCCTTTAGGAAAAGGTCAGTGCAAAAATGGGATTTTTTTTTGTTTTTCACACTTTCTTCTTGTTGATATAGATTCTTCTTATTTTTGAACATTTCTTCAAAGTTACTGAAGTAATCTTTGACTTGGACATTTCTAAAGCCTTTTATAGATTCCAATTTTAATATTTGTTTTAACTGTTTCCCATCTTTTCTCTGCCTCTTTAAACAAAATGCATTACTAGTACAGATATATGTGTATATATGTTTGTGAAGAGACAGAGAGACAGATACAAAGAGATTCTTTGCTATGACTCATATCTGTTAGCATTTTGTTTAAATTTCTATAGGATTTTTATCTTCTGATAAAGAATTTAGTTCTGCACATTTACTTATTGTTTTTTAGTTTAAGACTAGAGGTAAAAATATGCATAACACATATCATCCTAACCCACATACCCATAAAATGCAAAGACTTCCCGATCCTGGTCAATGGTGCAAGATCTAAGAAGCAAAGATGATAAAAACAACCACCACACTCAAATAGTGCCAACTGACTTAGCTGTTCTTGTTCAATTGTGTCTAATTCTATATGTGCAGGGAATTTTCTTGGGAAATACACTGAAGTAGTTTGCCCTTTCCTTCTCCAGTATATCCCCATTGTGTAAATAGGAAACTGAGATGAATAGGGGTTGAGTGACTTGTCCACAGCTAGTAAGTAGCTAAGACTACATTTGAATTCAGATCTTCCTGACTGCAAGCCCAATGTTCTATCCATTGTACCACCCATCTGTGTTTAGATGGTTCTTTGGAATTTCACTGTAATAAAATTTCATCTATAGAAAGCAACAGAATTTACACTTGGCATGATGTGGGAATATAGAAGGCCAGAGGGTGTAGGATCTGCAAATAGGCCTAAGATTGTGAAAATTTTATAAGACATATATTGCTTTAAAACAATCTGCAAATCTACAGATGTCTCCTTTCACACTCAGAATAAATACAGTCTCCAGAAACCAAGAAAACACCTGAGATACCTTAATCCAAACTGCAATATTTCTGAGCCAACTTCACTTGTTAGTTCTAAATATAAAGATGTGCCTTTTTAAAAATAGGACAGATACATGTGATACTCTCAGAGAAGTGAGAAACATTGCTTTGGTCCTCATCTCTAAGCAATGCTTTTTTCCCTTTCTGAATCATATAATGCTATAATTTTGTATTAAATTTCATGGTCAAATAATAAATATCAGCTTTACATTATTTAAAGTTTTTATGGCAATATGTTTTTGATATAGTATCTTAAAATACTCTGAAAAGAATTCTTTTAAAATGTTTGTGAAACTTTTTCTGCTATTCTGCATTTTTTCCTGCAAGAGAATATCTAAGCACTAAAATTTGACTGCTGAAATTTTCAACTCATTTGAATTTTACAGATTCACGGTTCCTAGCTACTATCCCCAAAGGGAGAGAGATTTTTTAGCATGCTGATAAATCACTGAGCCTTGGAAAAGAAAGAAGGCAGGAAGGTAAAGGGTGATAAAGTTACTAAGAGAATAATATTTAATCCTCATGGTTCAAATAAGGCATTAGGGATGGAATCTTAGGGTTTCAACTTGGACTCTCTAGCCTATGTAATAATCGAGAAATAATGAAATCACAATGAAAAAAACTGAACAGTGCTGAAAAAAATTCAAAGAGGCAAATGCAACATCTGCTGGGTCTGGGGAAACAGATTGAATCCAGGTAGAAATAACCTCACTGTTAGCAGTGTTAGTTGCTTAGACTTAATATGTTACAGAAAAGAAGGGAAATACTTTTCAGAGAGGAGAGCAGAAAAATATATTTAAAGGGACTTTTTATACTTTTCTACCAGTCCCCATGCAGCATCATGACTTTTATATGATATATGAAAATTAGAATGAAAATAAGATTTCAATTGAGATATTTGCTGGTGCCAGAATTCACTTGAATGAAGAAGTTCTGTAAACTTCAGCCACTTTTAAAGACTCAACAGCTGTTCTTTCCTCTCTCTCTCTGTGTATATGTGTGTGTTCTAGGCTGCTAATGCATTTGATCCAACAAATTCTGTTGGCTTTTGTCTGACTTCCTCTGACTCTCTGTGTCAAAAATTGATTATTATCAGAGACAAGAAAAATAATGGAATATAAAGCATGGCTGATCAAAACATTACTCTAAATATGTCAAGATAAAAAATGTAAGCAGAGCAAAGGAGTGCAAGAAGGTATTGATTCATTAAAAGCATGACCAGAATGCTGTGATAAGAATATTAAGACCACTTTCTCATGCAGGGAAATACTAACTAGAACTCATAATATAGTCAAGTCTTCAATTTGAGGTTTATATACTATTCCCTCTTCATACAGGACTTTCTCTAAACATGGAATACCATTGATTTTTACCAAAAGAGACACCTCCCCAGTGTGACTTGTTTTATTTTCCTTCCAAGTTTTTGTATGAAGTTAATATCCGCCAATCACCCACTGTTAATCAGCAAACATCAGGCAGTTGTGCCACAACAGGTAACCGTTTGTTTCTAAGGCAGGGAAACTTTAGGCTTTGGCTAATCGAGTTAAACGCTCAGAGTTCTTGTCGTGCTCAAGATTATGGCTCTTAATTCCAGGGCAGACTGACCTCTTCTCTGGAAAGAACCTTTGCAAGTTTAAGTCCTGCTAAAGCCATTTTCTTAAGTTAATCAGATTTGAGCACTGGGGTTCCACAGCAGGGGAGAAAGTTCATACAAATGAGCTCTTTTCCCACCTGCCGTGTCTTTTTGGTTCTGAAGAGCTGTCTGCAATAAGCTATTTTTAATTCAGGGAATTACTCTTGACAAACATGGCTATAACTTTCTTTTCCAAAATCATGGGCTCATCTAGGTTTGTAGATCCAACAAACCAGTCAAAAGGGCACTTTTTTTCTCCTCTAAATTATATCACTTGCAATCATGCCATAACATTTCTTAGGTACCTGGTTCACTGCTAGGCAGAAAATAAAAGGACGCCTAAGTTAGCTATAGACAATCTATCTTCTGCTTTTGTGACACTGCGAGAACACCCCAAGAAAGGTATCAAGCTAAGACGGAAGGAAGACTCTTTCCTGCCATTTATGAACTAGATAAATTGCTCTCTTTGAGGCTGCTTCCTCATTTGTAAAAAAGAGATGGTTAGGTAAGAGGGTCTATAAAGTTCCCTCACAGCTCTAAATCTATAATTCTTAGTCCTAAAATTGTGCAACTCCTCAAGTCCAAATCTGTATCTCCATTCAAAATTTAAAAAGTATAACTTCTGTAAGAGGTCTTTCCTGGTCCCCTAACATTTAATGGCACTTGCCATCCCCCTCAATCCCCGCATTGATATTTACTTATTGCGTACATGAAGAAGTAGGATAAAAATTTCTTGAGGATAGTGAGGATTTTCATTTTTGTCTTTGTAAACTAGGCAGCTAACAAACTGCTTGGCATTTAAGAGGTTGTTGTTTGTCCTTTACTCTTCTTTCAATTTTTGAAATTTATTTGTTTTCATCCATATGTACATGTATATTTTTAAGTTACAAAATTTCCTTCTACCTTCCTTCCCATCCCTCTCCCCTCAGTGGTGAGCAGTTAGGTTAGCATTATATATACTATTATAATAAACATGTTTACAGATAATTTTTGGTATGAGGAATTAGGATTAAGGGAAAGAGATACATAAGAGATAATTTTTATAAAAAGATCAGATTCTGAAGGGTTTTTTTGTGTTTTATTTTGTTTTGTTTTTCTTCTTCTGGATGGGGGTAACATAGTCCATAGCTGGTCTAAAACAGTTGCCCTAGCTCTCTGAATTGCTGAGAGGAGCTGCTTCCATCAAGGTTGTTCATCTCACAGTACTGTTGTTGATGTGTACATTGTTCTCTTGGTTCTGCTCCCTTCAGTCAGTATCAGATTCCATAAGTCATTCAATGCTTCTCTAGAGTTGATCATTTATGGTTTCTTAAAGAACAATAGTTTTCCATAGTATTCATGTATCATAACTTGTTTAGTCATACCTTAATTGATGGGCATCCCCTCAATTTTGAATTCTTTGCCACTACAAAAAAAAGTTGCTATGAATATTTTGGGACATGTAGGACTTTTCCCTTTTTTTATAATTTCTTCTAAATATAGATGTACAACTGGAATTGTTGGGTCAAAGGGTATAGTTCCATTATCACTCTCCAGAAAGGTTGGATACATTCACAACTTCACCAGGATTGCATCAATCTCCCAATCCTTCCACAATCTCTCCAACATTAATCATTTTCCTTTTTTTCCAATCTTGGACAATTTGATGGGTGTGAGATGATACCTCATTGTTGTTTTAATCTGCATTTCTCTTATCAATAATAATTCAGAGCATTTTTTCCATATGATTACATGTAGCTTTAATTTCTTTAAGTTGAAAACTTTCGGTTCATATCCTTTGACCATTTATCAATTGGAGAATGACTTGTGACCTTATAAATTTGATGCAATTCTCTCTATATTTTAGATATGAGACTTTTATCAGAACTCCGAGTTGTGAAGATGTTTCCCAGTTCTTTGATTTCCTTTTAATTTTGGCAGCATTGATTTTATTAGTGCAAACCCTTTTTAATTTATGTAATTAATTTAATATAGTAATAATCATTCATTTTGCAGTTTATAATGTGCTGTAACTCTTGCTTGGTCATAGATTTATCCCCTTTCCATAGATCTGATAACTAGAGTATTTCTTGGTCTATTAATTTATCTATGTTGGTGCTCTTTATATCTAAATCCTGTACCCATTTTAACCTTATTTTGGTAAAGGATGTGAGATGTGGATCGATGCCTACTTTTTGCCATACTATTTTCCAGTTTTTCTAACAATTTTTGTCAAGTATTGAGCTCTTATCCCAGAAGCTGATGTCTTTGAGTTTGTCAAATTGTAGATTGCTTTAGTCGTTTACTGCAACTTCTTTTGAACCTATCCTAATCCACTGATCCATTATTCTAGTTGTTAACCACTACTAGGTAGTTTTGATGACTGTCACTTTATAGTATAGTTTTAGATCTGATAGAGTTAGGTCACTTTTCTTTACATCTTTTTTCATCAGTTCCCTTGCTATTCTTGCCCTTTTGTTGCTCCAGATGAATTTTGTTACTATTTTTTCTTGCCTGGTAAAGTAGATATTTGGCAGTTTGATTGGTATGTCACTGAATAAGTAATTTAATTTGGGTGGAATTATCATTTTCATTATATTAGTTTGATCTAACCTTGAGTAATTGACATTTTTCCATTTATTTAGATCTGTCTTTATTTGGATGAGAAGTGCTTTATAATTGTGGACATAGATTCCCAAGTATTTAATGTTGTCTATAGTTATTTTAAATAGAATTTCTCTTTCTATCCCTTGCTTTTGAGTTCTGTTGCCCATATATATAGAAATGCTGTTGATCTTTTTTGGTTTTATTTTACATCCTGCTACCCTGCTGAGCTTGTTTTAAGGAAAACTCCATTTATTCCTAAACTTTCTTATTGTTTTTACTAAGAATTGATGTTGTATTTTTTCAAAGGCTTTTTCAGCATCTATTGAGATAATCATAGAATTTCTGTTGGTTTTGCTATTGATATGTTTAATTATATTTAGTGTTTTCTTAATGTTCAACTATCCCTGTCTACTTGGTATAAATTCTACCTGATCACGGTGTACTCTCCTAGTAATAACTTGCTGTAGTCTCATTGATAAAATTTTATTTAGGATTTTTGCATCAATATTCATTAGGGATATTGGTCTATAATTTTCTTTGTCTGTTTTGGTTCTTCCTGGTTTAGGTATTAGTACCAAGTTGGTGTCATAAAAAGATTTTGGCAGAACTCCTTCCTCTCCTATTTTTTAAAATAGTTTTTGTAGAATGGGAAATAATTGTTCCTTAAATGTTTGGTAGAATTCACTTGTAAATCCATCTAGATCTCAAAATTTTTTCTTAGGAAGGTTATTGATGGTTTCTTCAATTTCTTTTTTTCTGAAATGGGGTTAAGTAATTTATTTCCTATTCTGTTAATCTGGGCAGTTTGTATTTTTGTAAATATTTATCCATTTCACTCATGTTATCTAATTTATTGGCATATAGTTTGGCAAAGTAGCTCTGAATTATCTTTTTAATTTCTTCCTCATTAGGGGTTGTCCTTCATTCTTGAAGGAGACTGTGACATCAGGGATGTGATGTTATGACATGCATTGGATTTGAGTGAGGGGTGATATGCAAAGTTACCCATCTCTCTTGTCTGGAACCATCTGGATCCAGGGGCAGATATGAATCAGGATGACTGGATGGGAGGCAATTAGGGTTAAATGGCTTTTCCGCGGTCATGCAACTAGTAAGGGTTAAGTATCTGAGGCCACATTTGAACTCTTGACTCCAAGGCCAGTGCTCTATCTATCCACTGTGCTGCTGAGATGACCTTATTGCTTGAGAAAAAGAATCCTTTTACATTTCTATATTTGTAGGCCTGATGGTTGGCATAGTGTCTGACATATTGGAGGAGTCCAATGAATGCTTGTTGATTGGTTAATAAATTCTTAATTTATATTGAATTAGCCCCATCCTAATGGGGATTTTATGATTTTTAAGAAAATTATATTTTTGATATGGTTCAAAGATTTATAAAAGTACTTTATGGAAAGGGATATCATTTACCTATCTCCTACTTCCCCTGGGGAAACTATTATTGAGAGTCATTATATTTAGTGAGATAGCTAACACAAATTCTAAAAATGCAAGTATTTCTAAATCATACCACATGCCTCTAAAATGTTCTCTCTCTCCACACTTCTTATTAAATTACAAAGTAGGTTGTGAGTCACTGGTTCTTATTTGAATACCTGCTTTTAAGATGGTAGCAGAAAATAGATCAGTGGAAGTGGATGGGTTGCAGGGAACAGACTATATGGAGTTGAACTTTTTTTCATCCAGTTTCCATATTCAGGTTACAATATATATAGAGAAATTTAAAGAAGAAGAAGAAGAATCCAAAAGGACTTTATCAAGAAGTTATATATAACCAGAAGCAAAGACAGGATATTTATGTGATAATAGAGAAAGATAACAGGTAGAGAGAGTGCTTTACTGTCATATTTATAAAATTCAGAGAAACGGAAGTGGATCTTCAGCATGTATGATGAGCCTTTTTCTGTGTTGGACAAGAAGTACACAATATGGATAAGCAATTTTGTAATTTGAAATAGGAGCTCCTGCATTGATAAGATTTAAAATCATGTGGGTATTTTTTGAGCAAAATAAAGGGTTTTTTAAATTTTTTTTTGTTTTCCTACAACATGAGTCCTTCATTATATTTGTTTAAAGGTTCTGTGTTGCCCGGTTGGTGAATAAGCTTGCTCATATAGAGATTAACAGTGTTTTATAATTTGGTAAGGGAGCCAGAATGCTTGAACAAGAAATGGAGACACACGGAGGCTATGGTATCAAACTAAGGTTAAGACCAGGTGAGGTGAAGATAATTCCAAACAAAAGGCGAGCTAGAAAGAAAGTAGAATAGTGCCAAAGTTAGTAGGTTTCAGTGAGGAGTCAAGAAAGTTACAAAAAGGGGAAAAAATTAGGTAAAAGTAAGCCAAGGTCAAAATTCCAGAAGAATCCTTTCAGTTCTAAGAGTTTTGAACAATCACAAGAAGTAGAAGTATTTGACACATAAAGAACTATATGTGTATACATGTGTATACACAATTAAGTAGACCTCTATTTCAGGAGCCAGTATTAATTCCTCTGTACAAAAACCACAAGATCCTTGACATCAGTGCTTTTTCCACTATACCATCATCTTCTATTAACAAATGTAAGAATCTTACTAGTGATGATATCATGAATATTTATTCTCTATCTTATCTAGATGAACTTTTCCCCTACATGCTTTTTTCTTTTTTTAATTCTTTTTTTTTTATGTTTTTGCAAGGCAAATGGGTTTAACAGTGTTTTATAATTTGGTAAGGGAGCCAGAATGCTTGAACTATATGTGTATACATTTCTTTAAGCTATCCATCTATCTACTTATTTATTCATCCATCTATTGACCTATCTCTTTATCAGTTTTGTGGTGGGATGAGAAGTATAATCCATTCATCCTCTTGCTTTTCTTTTCTTTTTTTTTTCATTTTTTTTCCCTTCTTGCTTTTCTGAGGAATTAATCTGCAGTTTTAGTTCAAGCACTTCTGGTTCAAACAGCATGCAACCATGTGTTATAACTTTTGACAGTCTGTAAAGAATTTATTTGGTTTTTTAAGATTTTTACAAGGCAAATGGGGTTAAGTGGCTTGCCCAAGGCCACACAGCTAGGCAATTGCCCAAGGCCACACAGCTAAGTAATTATTAAGTGTCTAGACCGGATTTGAACCCAGGTACTCCTGACTCCAAGGCCAGTGCTTTATCCACTATGCCACCTAGCTGTCCCATCTGTCAAGAATTTAAAGCAATTAATTGGCATAGTAGAACAGATATTTATTCATAAAAGGTAACATTCTGGGCAATGGATAGCCTAAGGCTTGAAGGGTATGGACAAAACAATAATACAACTAAAGTTGTAATAATTTTACCATTGTCAAGGTCACAAATAAGTAGATAGTGATCATTTACTAAGCACTTATTTAATATATTCAGGTTAATCCTTACCTGGTCGTTCCCCATGATTTAGATATATTCCATTCTATTCTCTATTCAGTTCAAGTTTAATATTAAATTACTCATTCCTGTCCAGATTTTCAAACTAAGGCTATACTCAGTTAAACTATGTTCATTGCTGGTGATTTATTAATTTCATTTCAAAGTATTGTTTTTCTTTACATTTTTAAAATGTCCTCTTGGACTTGATTCTTTGATGCAAAGTGATAACTTCTGGTAGCAACACGGGAGAGACTAACCAAGGAAATATATAAACACTACTGAAATCTTTTCAGAAATTTTTTAATCAAAAAATTTAGATTGCTATTTATCACACAACCAAATTTTCAAAATTGTACCTATATGGCCATTCAAGTCCAAACTGAAGGAAGTTTCTCTGAAGAAAATGTTTATCTTCAAGTTACTTCTCTTTTTCCAGGATAATTGTTCTCCCCTGTTCACTTCAATCATTAAAACAATGAAAATTGGCAATGGGAACAGTTTGGGGAGAAAAATCATCCCTAAGGGACTTTTTATTTTTGAAAGATGAATTTCTTTTTTAATTTATTGGACACCTTCTAATTACATGAATAGTTCATAGAAAAAAGCATGTAGGGGCGGCTAGGTGGCACAGTGGAAAAAAGCACCGGCCCTAGAGTCAGGAGTACCTGGGTTCAAATCCGGTCTCAAAAACTTAATAATTACCTAGCTGTGTGGCCTTGGGCAAGACACTTTAAACCCATTTGCCTTGCAAAAACATAAAAAAAAGAATTAAAAAAAGAAAAAAGCATGTAGGGGAAAAGTTCATTTAGATAAGATAGAGAATAAATATTCATGATATCATCACTAGTAAGATTCTTACATTTGTTAATAGAAGATGATGGTATAGTGGAAAAAGCACTGATGTCAAGGATCTTGTGGTTTTTGTACAGAGGAATTAATACTGGCTCCTGAAATAGAGGTCCGAAGTACAAATATGGGCTCTGATTCTCATGTTCTTTGTGTGCTTGGGCAAATGACTTATTTTTCCCTGGACCTAAATTTTCTTTTATGTAAAATTAAGGATCTAAATTAGATGGTCCCTGAAGTCCCTCCCAATTTATCTCTACTATGAGTATGCCAAGTAAGATAGGTTTGGTAGGCAAATGAGTAATTTTTTTCCTTTGCAATATTTGTATTTTTTGTAATTTTTAGGATCCAGATTATAGCTGCTTAAATTAAGTAGACATGAATGATTCTACTAATAACATTTTTCCCCTTGAAAAAAGTTACAGGTATTGTGTGATGAGAGTGAACATCTATTGAATCATGGTTTTGAGGCTACTTTGTATATAGCCCAGTGAAATGTAGACATTTATCAGTTTTCCAGGAAATCATTAACTCAGATATTATGTGTGACTTTTGACTCTTTGGATCCTCAAGCATAAGAGTAGACCGTAATGATGTACAGTGCTTGTCTGCCTTTATAATTTAGAAAGCTGCCAGACTGGTACTTCATTTGTAGATATACACGAATATATTGATATATTCACATGCAATATATATTTCACATACATATCCATAATATGTGTAAACACAGATATCTGTAAAAGCCTAGTATCAGATATGTGACACTGGGCAAGTCATTTAGCTGTTTGGCTTAATTTCCTCATGTATAAAATGAACTGCAGAAGGAAATGGCATACCTCTTTAGTATCTTTGCCAATAGAACCCCCAGATAAAGTCACAAAAAGTCAGTTAGGAATCAAACAACTAAATTAAAAAAATAGCTGCATATACACACATTTTTATTCTCAGATCCTTCATGGAAGATAAATTTATGTTTTCTCTTTTCCTTTGGTGAATTCTCCATTTATTTTGTTTCTGTCTTTTCCATATAGTCTTGTATATATCTTATATATATAAGTGAGAACTGTCATATTTTTCTCCAGAGGCAACAGTATTTCAATTACACATGAATCAAATCTAGCCAAAATTATTTACCAACAGAGGGAGTCCTAGGATGTTTTGCCAGCTTTTTTTTTTTTTTAAGAATTCAGTCTCATTTTGTTTCTCTTTCACGTATATCTTTTTTAAAGCCAAGATAATATCTTCCCACACTTTTGAATAAATGTTATTTAGGAATTCATTGCTGCTTAGATTCAAGGACCAATAAATGAAGAATGTAAGAAATGAGGTAACTGAACTTTTCCCCAGAGCCAAGGGCCCATGTTATACTTTTATCCAAATTTCTGAGAAATTTCAAAAGTTGATTTAGATTTTTCCATAGAGACTAATAATTTCAACCTATTTCATTAATATGCTTTGGAAAGTATATACATAATTGACCATTTCATATGACATTTTAAGTATGTTGCTTGGAAGTTTGTCATATAAAATTACTCATATTTCAGAAATATTCATTTATCATCTCATTAAAATGCTTCTTTACTTATCTTGTATGGCCTATCCTTTATTTTTCCTCTTATTTACATCATACAATAGGTTCTCAATAAATGTTTTTTGATGAGAATACCCTTTGTCTGACAGGACTGTTTAAAAAATTCTGTGATTCATACTTCCTTTTACTTTACCGAAGCCTCATTTCTATAATTCAAAGGCCTCTTAAAATCACAACTTTTATTAAGATTTTCCACAACAGGGGGTGGCTAGGTGGTGCAGTGGATAGAGTACCGGCCCTGGAGTCAGGAGTACCTGAGTTCAAATATAACCTCAGACACTTAATAATTACCTAGCTGTGTGGCCTTGGGCAAGTCACTTAACCCCATTGCCTTGCCAAAAATAAAAGATTTTCCACAACAAATTATAGATAAGGTTATAATCCACTCTCCTAACATGCAGTTAGAGAAAGAAAGTTTCAGATAGCTTTATGCTCACACAAAGCCATAGGAACAAAATCATCTGTATTTTATAAGCCTCTTCTGGATAGGTTGTTTCTATTTTACTATTTTACTTCTCAAACTCAAACCATATTATGGAAGACACATTTTGATAATGATAGTAGTGATGAAAAAGACAGTGATACTGATAAAGAAATAGATGATATCAGTATAGGTGATATTGAAGGAACAGTTTCTATTAAAATGGTATCATGTTAATAATCAATTAGACAATTTAAAAAATCTTTGGATGAGAATAATAATTTTCCATAATCCTAGAGACTTGATTATGAAAGAAATAAAGCAGAAATAGGAAGTTGATGAAGCAATAGGAAGGAATTATTAAAGGACAAGAGGAAGGAAAGGTTGCTTTTATCATGATATTCCTCCTTTTTCTTCTTCCTGATCAATCTTCTTTTGAACCATATTCAGACCATTGTCTCTCATGGTATATTGTACATATATATTGACCATGTCTAGTGCATAAAGTTTTACAATACCTATCTGGTGCACAGCTGCTTAGAGTAGCTAGCTCATTGGGCCAGAATTTTTTTTGGGGGGTACAGATATCCTCTACAGTTGAACAGGTGGAGAGAACAGTTAACTGGCAAGAATCCTAATGGCCCTCCATGACAGTCTCAGTACTTAAACCAAAGCCATTGGGAGAACTGGTGAACTGCTGCAACACTATTTTCAAAATTTAGCTTTATTAGATCTAAAATAGTAAAACAAAACATTGAAATTCACCCATTCCAATGGGAATGAACTTCTCATCTTTCCTATAGGAAGTTTTTGTTTAGTTGACTAAAAACAGCTAATCAGATTCATGTTGATCACTTAACAATTGATGAAGCAAGAAAAGGCAGTAAAGGTTTCACCTTGATGCTCTTCCCATGTAATTTCTCCAGTTTGCCTCCACATTGTTACTTGAAATGTCTTCTTTAGTCTCTAAAACTTTATGATTCTTGTTTTACAGCTTCTTCTCTTTAAAGCTGATTTTGTTTGTCTATCCATTCTGTCCATCCATTCATCCATGCACCTAAGACTGCTGCTCCCTATGTTTTCACAGCTAATTGCTTACTAATCTTTGAAATGTCTGTCTGTATATATATTTATTTACACAATTCAAAAAAAAATCCCATGAGATTGCTTTGGACTCTTAAAAAAGATATTGCTCCCTATATCAAGATAAGGCTGAAATAGGCACACAATTTAAACATAAAGGGCAAAACCATAAGCCATTTAGAAAAACAAAGAATAGTTTATCATCAGATCCATGGAGAGGGGAGGACTAAAGAAGAGATAGATATAGAGATAGTGATAGAGATAAAGACAACTTTATAAAATGCAAAATGGATAATTTTCATTACTTAATATTAAAAAGTTTTTGCACAAATAAAACCAATGGAAACAGGATTAGAAGGAACACCAGAAAGTAAGAAACAATTTTTACAGCTAGTGTTTCTGATAAATGACTCAAATATATAAAGGATGTAGTTAAAATTATAAGGATAAAGTTACTCCTCAAATTGATAAATGTTCAAAGGATAAGAACAGGCAGTTTTCAGGCGAAAAAATTGGTCATCTACAGTCATATTAAAAATATTCTAAATCATTATTAGAGAAATGCAAATTAAAACAGTTCTGAGGTACCAGTTCACACCTATCAGATTGGCTAATATGACAAAAAGGAAAAATGACCATTGTTGGAGGGGGAAAATAGGCAAAGTAGGACACTGTTGCACTGTTGGTGGAGTTGTGAACTGATCTGGAGGGTGACTTGGAACTATGCCTAGAGGACAAAAGAAACCATCAAAGGGAATATCGGGGTCTGTATCCCAAGGAGATCATAAAATGGGGGAAAGATCCATATGTACGAAAATATTTATAGCAGCTCTTTGTGTACTGGCAATTGGAAACTAAGGGAATGTCCATGTACTGAGAAATGGCTAAACAAATTGTGGTATATAATTTTAATGGAATCCTATTGTTCTGTAAGAAATCATGATTTTGGGAAAAAATCTGGAAAGATTTAAATGAACTAATCCTGTGTGAATTGAGCAGAAGCAGGAGAAAATCGTACACATTAACAGCAATATTGTATGATGATCACCTATGATGGAATTAGCCCTTCTCAGCAGTTCAATGAGTAAAAATAATTCTAAATGATTTGAGTTAGATAATGCCATACCCAAATAGAGAAAAAACTATGGAATCTAAAATGCAGACCAAAGCATCCTATTTTCACTTTTTAAAAAATTTCTTTTATCTTTTTCTGTTTCATTTTTCCCATTTTTTAAATTCTTTTTTTCACAACATGACTAATATGGATATTAAACATGATTGTACATGTATAACCTATATCAGATTGTTCATTGTCATGGAGATGGGGGAGGGAAGAGATGGGGTAAAAAATATGGAACTCAAAATCAATTATTTTTGAAAACTAGTTTTACATGTGGTTGGAAAAATAAAATTTAAATTAAAAAAGATATTATTCAAATAAAAATAATATGGAGAATGATACCAGTAAGAATAACAACAATTAGGATCAATATGAGAAGACTTGGGTCATAGTCCTGCCTCTGTTACACACTAGCTGGCCAATTATGAGAAATTTAATCTCCCAGTGTCCTGGGGAACTCTTTAAGTTCAAAAATTGCCGAAGATGATCATCTGTAACAATGGGAGGAATTTTTGTACAAGGATTTCCTGAATTTGTTGAAATCATAGCTTAAGAAATGCTCTCAAACACAAACTATAACAATAATAATAATAATAGCAGCTGTATAATCATCTGTAGTTCTGTATCTTTTAATGTAGTTTTTCCAAGGTATTACTCAGTATTTTTTCCCCTTTTGGGGAGGCAATCAGGGTCAAGTAACTTACCCAGGATAACATAGTAAATTTGAATTCTATTTTTAATTTGATTTCTCCTGACTCCAGGTCTAGCTTCTAACCATTGTGCAACCTAGCTTTCCCATCATTCACTATTTATCCAATTTATAGCAACATTGAAAGGAGATAATAAGGTCATCTACTTACTCTCTCTGAATTAAAATCATCATGCTTGATTGAATCACAAATAGTGGACATGTTTGCTGAGTCACTGTGATTGAGGATGCAAAGTCAAATAAGAAAGTCATTGTTTTCAAGAAGTAAATAATTCAGGAGAGGTGAAATGACAGGGTTATTAATAACAAAAAAAATTGACTCATTTCTTTTCCTCTTCCTCTCTTTTCTCTCCTTTTATGAGGTGCTTCCTGTGATAATAGATAGTAGCTTTCTTATCATGCAGAAAAAATATTTGTCAAGGCTATTTTTTATTACACCTTTTCCAGGTATGTCTCCCACAATTTTCAGATGTGGAGTTCTAGGATGTGAAGCAGGCCATCGTACACTTATAGTTACTGCAGTTGAGTATCTCTTCAAAATCTTTAGACCTTTAGCAGTCTTTATTTCAAACTAAATTTATCCCTGTATCCCTGGAACCAGGGGTTAGGACTGTCTGAGTCCTTTACCAAGACAAGATTTTCTTTGCATTTCTTTTTTGCATGAAATGCCCTCTGAAATTAATAAACTCTGTTCCTGTTGCCATTTTATTAGCTGAGATTAGAAATCTGACTCTTCTTGAGAATACTGTACACTAAACACATATCCTTATTCTCACCTATAAACTCTGTCTATACTGTTTGTACAGCTAAAATCTGATTTATGCATCTATCCCTTTTCAGATTAATCTATTCAAATTCAAGTTTACGAATGAAACAAAAAACAAAGAAAAAATCTCTTAAATAGTATATATATATATATATATATGTATATATATATATATATCACAAAACATTTTCCTCAGCAATAAGGATGTGATTTGCTGCAAAAACTGAGCAATGATGATTTTTGTGGTATTCAGAGCAAATTCTGAGCCCTCACAGTTTGTAGATGCTTAAATTAATATCAAAAAATGATCTTGCAAAGAATATTCTTCAATCACCTCATTACTAACTCCATCCCTCCACACACATAGAATTCTTATCACTAAGGCTAATTCCCAAACTCTTCTGAAGGTATAAATATATTCATGTTAAATGCCACTTGTCTTCCAGATATTTATTGGATAATAACTACTCTATTACTTGAGACAAGTCATCTTTGATGCTACCCTGTCAAAATCATTTTAACAATTGCTAGCAACTTCATTGAGGAGCTAGTATACTATGCCTTACAAGAATGGGTTAGTTAGAAAAGAATTGGACTTGGACACCTGACAATAAGTTGTGGGCATCTGAACCTCAATTTGTCTATATGACAATTAGAATTACTCTAAATCACTATTGATTGGAGAAATGCAAATTAAAACACCTCTGAGGCACTATCAGAAATGACAGATGCTGGAGGGGAAGAGGGAATATATCATTGGTAATATTATGATAGTTGTTATAATGTGATAGTTGTGAACTGGTCAAATCATTCTTGACAATAATTTGGAACCAAGCTCAAAGAGCTCTAAAATTGCTGATTCAGCAATACCACTATTGGGTTTATACCCCAAAGAGGACAAAGAAAAAATGGCAAAAAACTTATAGAACTATTTATAGCATTCTTTTGTTATTTCAAAGGATTATAAAGTGAGAGGATCTCATCAATAGAATAATGAAAAAACAACTTGTAGTATATAATTTTGATGGAATATTATTACACTCTAAGAAATGACCAAGTGGGTATTTTTGAGGGAAAAAAAAGCATGCTAAGTCCTACATGAATTATAATAATAATGTTTGTCCTTCATTTTTGAATAAGACCGCAACATCAAGGGAAGTGATGTCATGACAAGCATATGAATTGAATTTCAGAGGAGTGCTATGCTGTAACCAGTGCCTCATTTAATGCAAAGTGAAATGAGATGATATGAGAGCTCATTATATACAGTTAAACAATGCTGTGATAGTAAAAGATTTGGCTATTCTGATCAATGCAATGATCAAAAATAGCTTCAAAGAACTCACAAGGCAAAAAATGCTATCCATCTCCAAAGAGAGTACTGACGAATTCGGGGTGCAAGTTGAAGTGTAATATTCTTGCTTTATTTTTGCTTTTTTAAAAAGCATAATAATATGGAAATATTTTGCATGATTTAACATTTATAATTAATATAATGCTGCTTGTTTTCTCTATGGATATCAGATGATAGGAACCAGGAAGTGAATTTGGAGTTCAAAATTTAAAAAGAAAAGAATGTCAATATAAATTAAACATTTTTATAAAAGAACAAAGCCCCAAATTAATATAAAATAGAATAATGAAAATGTGAAAAATGAAAGAAAATAGTTTTGGAAGGGTTTTCAGACTGCCTAATGAGAGACAAACTTGTATAGATCAGAATCAAAGAAGATAATGCTTCCTTGTAGGTCAGGAATGGGGTCTGGCCTAGGAGTAATTGCTGGGCATAAGCAAGAATGGGAAATGAAGTTAAAAAAGTACCCTGTTAAATTTACAGAATCCCAAAACATAATATATTTCAATCAGAACACTATGAATACACTATAGGGAATATAGTTCCCTTTAAAAGACTTTTATTGTAAACTCCATTCAAGTAAGGTTTTAGGTAGTGAAAAAGTGCATTCTAAAGCAATTGCACCTGTAAAGCAATTTTATAGTAGGGATCATGAGGTCCTTCTGGGGACCCTACTTGGGACATTCTCACATCTCTAATTTCCTATGAAATGCTCAGAAATCACATGATACGTGATTTCATTTGTAAGGTTAATTGGTGTGAGAATAAGTTTAATTAGAAATATGGATTTTATAGAAGAAATGTGGATTTCTTCTTTAATATTCTCAAATGTGGCAAAGAATCAAATCACTATCCCTACCTGAGTTTCAGGGGAAAAAAAGACCCCAACATAACTTCTCAGGAATGACCTATAAAAGGTGTACTTGCCCTAACTCCTAGTAACAATCCATAGTGACAAAAAAGACGCTCAGGCAAATAGGGAAGAGTTAGAAAATGAGTTTTCACTTGTTCCTTCCCATCTGTTCCTCATCTGTACATGTCATTTCATTTGGAGGGTCAGGTATTTTCACATCAAATTTTTCATTAACTGATTTTTTAGGGGTTGCATTTCCCAAGTCTAGAGAAGGTAGTTGTGGGGGGGGGATAAAGACTAATAGTCTTGTGTAGGGAGGGAATGTTCAATATTTTTGGACCTGGCTTCTTTAAAATAGCCTTTTACTTATACAAGATTGCTATCTTACCATTTTGTACTAAACCAAAATCCAATTGTCTAGTATTGAAAAGAATAGTTAATTTTATTAAACAAATTAATACCCTATTTAACTTTGAAATGTTGGATCAAAGAATGAAGCTGTCTCAAATTTTTTTCAAGGATTTTTTTGTACTAGTTTTATCTAACAAAATATGAAGCATAATTGTAACCTTAATGAAGTCACAAAACCTAATGTAATGACCTCATGATATCTTAAGATGAAAAACTTAGAACACTTTTAGTACCTATCAATGAAAAGGAATCTATCTATTTTAATACATAACTGGATCACTTCCGTCTATTGCTGTCATCTTTTTTTTTGATGTTAAATAGGGAGTCTCCATTTTCCATTTTTAATTGATAGATGAAATAATAGGAATTTAAACCTCTAATAGAAACCAAGTCTTATTCTTCTTCAATTTAAAGATATCTTACTTGTGTAGAAATTAAATGAAAAATCATTTGGAAACTAATTTTCTTAAAGGAAGCTGCCATGTGAAAAACATTGATTCTAGAAATGTTCTAGCATTTATAAAATGAATTTGAGTCTGTCAGTGAAACTTATTCTATCTGAAGCTTTCTACCCCCATTTCATGCATCTGTAGTTTCACAAAGTACATGTTATTGGTCCTCTCCAGAAATTATCCTTTCCTTTTGACATATCAAAATATTAATGATAGGTAGTCTTACATCATACTAAAATTCCTCCAGGTGTATTCACCATAGAATTCTCAGGTTTCCATTTTCTTCTCTATATGAGGCACCTTAAAACTTCACAAAGGTCATTTTTGTATGTGGTTGTGATTTTTATTCATTTTCTTAATTTTTAACTTTAAAATTGAGGGAAGTAATACCATTGTATAATTGTGAAAATTGATGTTGGTATGAAGTTAATACTTTGGACAATCACAGTCACTATATACCCTCCTCTTTCCTATACTCCATTATTTGTGTATTTAAGGATATTTCAATAGAGGATAATTGAAGCATCTTTAAATTATTCCCATTTTTCATTATCAGTCAAGTTAGTGGGTTGATGTCTAACTTCAGGGCTACCAATGCAAATACTCTGCTTCATTTGGATCTAAACTCAAATACTGAAAACTACTTAGGAAGATTCTGGGCCATTGCTAAGAAAGAGCTGAAAGATGAAAGGGAAGCCTTAAGTGACTATAACTGCATGTTTTCATTGCCTTAAAAATCATTCCATCTCCGAATTCAGGTGAAAATAAACAGACTAGTTTAAATGTTTTCAACTGAAACACTTGGATTATTCTTTATTTTAGTAAGATTCATCAAAGTAAAGCCTATAAAGAACTATTTAAGAATTGTTTCTTCAAATAATAGAATGGTGAATAATTATTTTACAATATATAATCAGTATTAATTTTATCATATTAATGAGAATATATCTCACATTGTAAGTTCACAGATTAGTAAATTAATACACATATTATTTATTATATAGACAATATAATTATTTTTATTTGAATATTGTTGTAATGCTAAAGCTTGTAGAAAGGCAGGATTAGATGGTTTTAGTATGCCCTCCTTTTACCTTTTATCCAAGGGAGAATTTGATCATTGCCAGGAAAGAAAGCAGAAAATTAGTATCAGAATTATCCTACTCTACTCTCCAGAGAGATAGAGAATATTAGGAGATTTATATCTATCTTTTCCTTAAATATTGTTAGTCTAGGGAAAGTGACTATAGAGTTAAGACCTAACTTTTGATTGCTATTAATTAATGGGGAAGGAGAACCCCAATTTTTATGTTCAGGACGTGATTCCTCCCATCAAATAAGTTTCCTAGTGAACAGAGATAGTAAGTAGCCAAGAAATCTATTCATAATATGTATGAGGTAGCAGAAATCAGAGATTATCTACACATGAGAATATATGTCAGACAATACTGATTGAAGGAGCAAAATATCCCAGGTCAACCAAGAGAAAGTTTCTATTCTCACCAGAGGTGGAAAATTTTCCCCAAATCTCTAGTACAGTAAGCTGAGGATAGAGGCAAGATAGATGTTGCCTTCTTCCCAGAGTTTTTTTTTTCCTTTCTTTATGAGTTTAAAGACAGATTGGCATTTTGCATCATCTCCCTTGAAGCAACTCACTTTTAAAAACGCTGCTTTTCATGCATGAATGGGGCACTGATCAACAAAAAAATATAGAAATCCATACCAATGAGTTTTGGGACTTATTGCAGTGTGATACAACAGTGAGTACTTAGTTTAGTATTGGAAAGACCATACCAGCTCTGTGACTATGAATAATGCAGGGAATCCCAATCTCTTTGAATGACTCAGTCACTTTACCATGTCTTCTTAAGAGACAGTTGCCAAGAGGTTTACTAAGAGGTTATACAGAGCTTGTAATCTTCTTTGGATGATGAGTTTTCTGTATCAGGAGCTCCTGATTATGAAATCAGAGACCATTCATACATTCGGTATAACAACAATAAGTTCCTCTATTATTATTTATTATTAATAATTATAACTAGAATTTATACAACTCTTTGAATTATGGAATGTTCTTTACAAATACTCTCATAACAACCCAAGAAGGTAAATGTAATTATTATTATTATTATATTCCTATTTTTATAGATGAGGAAACTGAAGCAGATAGAGATTAAGAGGCTTGCCCAAGGATATGAAATATCAGAGACTAGACTTAAACTCAGGTCTTGATGATTTCAGGTGCACTATTCTATCCATTGTATCACCTAGCAGCCTTAAATAATTCTTTTTATTTATTAATTTCATAGTAATTTTATTATTATTATAATTAATAATAATAATTCACTCTAATATGACTCTTTAAAGTTTACAAAGAACTTTCCTCTCAGAAAAATAAAGGATATGGTAACTTACTTATTATTACATTCATTTTTAGATTAGGCAACTGAGTTTTCCAACAATTAAGTGACTTATTCGCAAAGGGTCAAATATGGCAATACCATTTAACTGAGTCTTCTTTTTTTTTGTTTGTTTTTGTTTTTGTAAGGCAATGGAGTTAAGTGGCTTGCCCAAGGCCACACAGCTAGGTAATTATTAAGTGTCTGAGGCCAGATTTGAACTCAGGCACTCCTGATTCCAGGGCCGGTGCTCTATACACTGCACCACCTAGCTGCCCCCTAAACTGAGACTTCTAATTAAAAAAAAAATTCCTTTAACCATACTGTCTTCCAATTCCCTTTCCATTTTAGAATAGTGACAATTAGAAGTTAATCTATTATTGTAAACTCATCGAGGAGAGGGACTATCTTTTGATTCTTCTTGTATTCCCTCCCCCCATACTTATACAGTGTCTGGCACATAGTAGGCACTTAATAAATGTTTATTGATTGATTGATTGATATATGGTCTGTTATTGCTTTAAGGTACAAGATTATGTTCATTTTTTTTAACTTTAGCAATTTCTTCAGAATTAATTTGTAGCCTTGTCAAAAATGCCTGGGGCTTCTTGATAACCTGTATTCATGTAAGCCTGGCTTTGTTATCAGAGTGCCACAAATCTCATAGGCAATTTAAATGAACTTTTCCCATAAGTCCTGGATAAGCATTCAGATTTTTCCCCAAAACTTCTGCAGTAAGAACAGAAGAGATGGCCTGTTAACTTATGTGTCCTTGGGGACAGCCTTGGTATCCACCTGGCATATCTTCTTCACAAGATTAGAGATCATTGTCTTGCCCTCCATTAGCAAATTCATGCAGCAATGGAAGAATCCCAAGTTTTGGCAGAATTATCTTCTTATAGCAAAAGTGAATTGGGAGCCATGTACATATTATTATTGAACATAGGTTGAAATAAAATATGAAGTTCCTCAATAAAACATCAATAGTTCCCTTGTTGAAAACATGAATCATATTCAAAGCTGACCATTCTTTTTTTCTTTGTTGTTTTTTTTTTTTTTAAGTTTTTGCAAGGCAATGGGGTTAAATGGCTTGCCCAAGGCCACAACTGCTAGGTAATTATTAAGTGTCTGAGGCTGTATCTGAACTCAGGTACTCCTGACTCCTAGGCTGGTGCTCTATCCACTGCACCACCTAGCTGCCCCCAAAGCTGACCATTCTTAAGAAAATCACAATACTATCTTCATTACCTATCACTTAGGATTATGTAGCTCTATAGACAACTGAGAAGTGAAAGATGTAAATAAAAAAATCTGCCTTCTTTTACTCCATTCTGATTTAGGTCAAATTTGTTTTTGTTTGGAGATATAATTCAATTTTAGAAATGTTTTATAGTTGAAGAATTTATAGAGAAGTTTTGTATAAAAGATAATGAGTTGGCCTTAGAAGCAAAATGAGATGAGTTCAAAACCTACCTCTGACTTAGATTGACTGCCTCAGTCTGGACAGGTTATTTAACTTTTTTTAAAAGAAGACTATTAAGTTGTGCAAGTTACTGTTTTACACTGATAGATGAAACATTACTACAGGGAATTTTCTATACCAATAACATTCAAATACAAACAATAGAGAAGGAGGAAAGACTTATATAAGTAACAAATATATTTCATGCTTTTTAGAAATATATAAAACAGCCTTAAATAAAAAAATAAGTAACATACTTCATATATAGAAAAATTACGATGTAATAAGAATTCTGCCAATTTGCTTGTATAAATCTGGAAATGGAACCTGTACTAAGATAATGCTGCTTCTTATTGAATGTTTCCTGAAAATTTTATGTGCTCCTTTCCTTAACCCTCTCATACTACTAGTTTCTTCAGACTCAATTTTTACTTTAAACTGATAGCTGAAATCCCATTACAAATCAAGTCATGATAGTTTTACATAATGTTCTTCACTTATGAAAGTAAAGAAATAACCGAATACTGAATGAGACAGATCTAATTACATCGATTAATAAATGGACTATTACTTTAAAAGGAATTCACTTCATCAAAGCCCTGCAATAACTGTTAGGTATTGGACTTGATATTGGGCTTAATCCTGCTTAGTGATGGAGTAACTCTTAGGTATAATTTGGTCCTCCTGAAGTGTGCTAATTTTTTATTAAATTACATTAATAAAGCACTGCTTTACAATCTGGCTTGTGTCCCAGTGACCTAAAGAAATAAGGACACTACTTAGAGAATCTCAAATAGAATTAATTATTTCATCCTGTAGGATTTGACACATTACATTTTAATTCATTCCACAAATAAATATTGCATCAAACACCCACTAAGTGCAGTGTATTGTGACAAGTACTGGTGAAAATATAAGGACTATTCATTTATTTATTCATTCATTCATTTGTTTTCTTATTTAAGGATTTAATCTTTGACCACAAGGAGTCTGCAAACTTTATTGTAGAATAAATGTAGATTATTTTCACAGAACTGGAGATACTTAGCTCAATAAGAGTGAATTCAAAATAGCCACAATAGCAAATAAGTAGAAATTAATCATTTAATATCCATACTTAAACTGAAGTTTTCTAGTTTTATGCTAGTGAAAAGTATAAACTCTTCTGTCATGTTTATAGATAATAACGGCATATTCACAAACTAATAAGATAAGATGGACCCCATTTTTGGAGTCAGGTAGTTTAACCTGTGCCTAAATTTTTAGATGCACATATATTGGGGAGGAGGAAGATTAAAGAAAGTATCTTATTATTCTAATTGGCTTAATAGTATCACAATCTTTCCAGAAATCTGAATTTAATTAAAAAAACTTACAAATAGTTAGATCTAGAATACCTTAAGAATATCTTAAAACTATTATCCTTTTGGAAGCCTTTCCCAGTATTATTTAACAGTTAAGATCTGAAAAAAAAGATAGCTTGTGAACTCTGAGTTAGCATTGTCTCAGGGTTTTTGAACTCAGCTGTGAGAAAACCTGAGACATATCAAGTTGTATTTAATTTTTAATGAATATTATTATTAATTATTTTAATTAATTATTAATTAAAATATTTTTTTAGGATACTGTCAAATTTTTATTTAGACTAAAAGGTTCTACCACTCTGGAAAAGTTTGAGAAGCACTGATCTATTAGAAAAATGTGACTGAAAGAACAAAATATGAGTCCTGATCTATTACTTATTAATTAGCCTTGGCCTTAAACAAACATGTTCTGGTAAATGTTTAACAACTATCTTTCCAACTAAAATGTATGCATACCTTGATTTTAAGTTTAATCTTTATTATTAACATTTCTCTTCATTTCATCAAATCTAGAAATAAATAAGACAAAAAAACAAGCCCTGATCAATAAGACAAAAAAACGAGCTTTGAGGATTTCTGAAGTGTAAATAATCAATTTGAAAATTTAACAATTAGCTCTAGTATGCAGGGAGCAAACTCCAATAAATCCTGGAACTAAGCCTTAATTTCATCACTTATGATAGGAAAGAATTATACTCTCATTCTATATACAATTTTAGGAGGATTAAATGAGATTATTATAAGATAATTATGAAAGTTATGAAATATAAGATTCAATTTAAAGTGGAAATTACAATAGAGGCAAACTGTGACTGGTATGTGAAATTATTAAAAAATAGACAACAATATAAGGGTATTCTTGCTTTTTCAGATGGACAAGAGATTTAATGTACTTCCTTTATTTTACAAGTCGTTTGTGATCAGATACAGCTTCACAATAACTAACGGAATCTACTCCATACATAAAACCCTCCAGGTAACAGGAGAAATTGTTTGCATAGTTGTAATAAATTCTTTTGATCCCTAATGGAGAGTGTGTTCATTCCTACAGCACAGGCAGATCCTTTTAAAACAGAAATCCCATCTGCAACCCTTAAGGGCAATGCACTAGGTAGATTTACCACATTTTCAATAACTTAGACAAACTTTATTTTTATATCATAGGGAAATGGAATGGGAAAATAATGACCCAGATATATAGTGTTGTTTTTAATGATAAAATATTGAGTCTGTATTTTGTAAAATTATAGAGAATGGGGTACTAAAATTAAATAAATGAAAGACCACTATTTGGTCATCTCAATTAGCATTACCTCCTAAAAAGATATAATTAGATCTAAATGATTAACTCCCAACATATCCAATTCAATTCTCTGGTGACAAAAAAATGAGAGCAGCCAACAATGCAGTAGGTCATCTCTATGCTGTGCTTTTGAAGAGAAAGGAGTCTAAGGCACTATATTTAATCAGCCATTTACTGATACAAGAATCAGTTACTAGCTCCTCATCTATGGCTTAAACTGTACACATTTGTAGTTATGTAGTATATGATGGACATAGATTTATAAATATTTCATTCTTTTCAGATTCAATGGCAATTGAATGTCCTATGCATTAAAAAGAAGAAAACGTATTCCTGGTGATTTCTAAAAATTTCTTCTCCACTGGTTTACATAGAATACATGTGCACAATGGAAGGAGATTTAATGTTCCTCTTTACTTCATAATCAATATTTATTGTTGACACTTCCTACTATCACCTTTCACTCAGTTCCTTTACTCTTGCATGGAACATTTCCATGAGAAAGAAAACATAGAGGCCAGTGATCAAAAAAACATTCAGTTATCAGATCTTCTACTGTCCAAAGGGATACAATGAATACAGGAGTTACTCTTTGGTCATTTACTTCTTGGCCCATTTTAATTAGTAAAAGAAAGATATAATGAATGGAAAGGAAGGAGTAGGTATTTCGAATGAGAAGCAATATTGCATAAACTGAGTCAAAAAAACAGGGTTCAAGCTCAAACTCTGATGTAACATAAGTAACCTCGCTGAACCCCAGGCAAATCTCTCACCCTCAAGTTGCAAACTGGGTGAGTAGAGGGGGTTCCCAGACAACTTGAACCATCTTTAAGTTTGTGAAAATATGTGGTGAAACTAAAGCTTTGGAACTTCACTTAAAGTTAAAAAAGATAATTTGATAATGTTCTGAAGATCTTGGAAAGCAACAACAATGCTCTCATGGGGTTTGATTGTAAGATCTGTAAATGTCTTGAGTTACGGTATTATAAGCTTACAGAACACTACAATGGTATTGTACACATCTCTCATTTTTCTAGTTTGTAGCTTCTTTGTGATAATTGGAAATTGGAAGAATATTTTAACAAAGCAAAAATATATAGCAGAAATGAAAATGGATAATGGTTGCTCCAGATTTATATATAAGAATAAAAGTATTATGAATGTATTCAACAAGACATAATGAAAAAATAGATATATATTTTTGGCAAGTGCTGTTATTAGATTTCTTTCCCTGATACATATCAGTTCTACTTTATAGTAACTCTAAATGTTTTATAGCTGGACACCTTAGCTTGAAAACCAGTAGATGACATTATTGGCAGAAGTGCAACTTTGGGGGGATGGTGGCAATTAATGAAACAATTCTTCTTCACTAACTCACCTTGATCATTCCTATCCCATTCTCAACTAGTTATAAGGTTGAGATATAAGCCTGAGGTGGATGGAGGATGACAGGTCTGTGTAGGCAAAAGTTTATAGAGCATATATGGATTGTGAATAAGATGGATGGATGGTACTTGGTTGGTATGTGCACTGTTTAAAAAAGATCTCATAAAGGAATCTTTTCAGAGTAAACCATAGGACCATAATATTTTATTTGTCATTTTTAGAGATAAGTGGTTAGTAAAGGTTCCACAAATAGTTTTTATTGGTATATATTAGCTATTATTTTTTGCTATAGTATAAGAAATTTACTAGTTCCACTGCATAATAAATGACTAAAATGGGGGGGCATCTGGGGGAGCAGCTAGGTGGTACAGTGGATAAAGCACTGGTCTTGGAGTCAGTAGCATCTGAGTTCAAATCCGGCCTCAGACATTTAATAATTGCCTAGTTGTGTGACCTTGGGCAAGTCACTTAACCCTATTACCTTAAGTAAATAAAATATAAAAAGATGACTAAAACAAATAATACTTCAAGATGTACCATATTAGGAAATTGAGAAAAAAATATGAATTTTGAAGGGGATATGTTACCAGTTGGGGAATTAAGGAGTTTTATAGAGAGGATGACAGTTGAGTGCCTAGAATAGTTAGAGGTGGTGCTCATGCAAAGGAGGATGAAAAGACTTCTTAAGCATAGGGAACCAAAAAAATTTCTCTGTGATTGCTTGGAGACATGAAGTAGCATTAAAATTTTATATGATGACATATTACCATGTCATGGTATGTGAGGAATTATGCAAAATTTATATTTATAATTATATGATATATACATGCAGAAGTAACTGTATGGAACTTACACCTTGATGATAACTTGTGCATATACCAATTTTCCAGTGGCATTTAGTGCCTTGATTCTTCACAACAAAAAATAATACTATTCAGTGAGTAAAAAAACCTTGAGAACTACTGGACTAGAGTTTAGGATAATTGAAGATGAGTCTTCAATAGATTGGGTACAACTTTTTTATGGCTATAAAGTTGAGCTTGAAGGTTACTTGGAAGAAAATGAAATATCAATGAAGATTTTGAATAGAAAAGTAAGATGACCAAATCTATGCTGAAGAAAGATTAAAGGGATCTAGAGTCCAGTTGGAACAATATTGCAATAATCTAGGAAGGCACTCAAATGATCTGCACCAAAACGAGGACAGTCTAGATAGAGAAGAGGGAATGAATGTTACAGGTTTTTCAGAGAGGTGACTCAGAAAAGAAGGAGGTAGATGATTTTTATTCTGTTGAACTCAATATAGAAATTAAACTATTCATTAATACCAAACATATTTTTGAGGTAATTCACTGAAATGTTTATTTTTTATTCCTTGTGAACTCAAAGGTCATTAATATATATATATATATATATATATATCATCAAAGAATCTAAAATGACTTTTTTAAAACTTAAGATTTTATATATGAATTTATATATTCATACACATATAATTATTTACATAAATATATACATATTTCAGTTAAATTCATGTAGCTCAAAGTTATAAATTTTGGGGGAGCATAATAGAAAAAAAGATACTTTCTGCTATATAATTTAAAAATATTTTAGTGAATAAAGTTGCACACATGTTCATATCAGAACATGGCATCTGTCCCTTCAAACAATGAAAACTACCTTTTTGGAAAGGATAATATATTTTCCTTGCATCACTGACTTTCTCATTTTGGCACCTCTATATAAATCTAATTATGAGATATATATGCAGTCATTGCTAACTCCCATTAATGGGAGTGGATGCATCAATGACCCTTATTCTACTGAGTCGAAATAAACTAGTACTCTTTCTCCATGGCATATATGGACCATTTAAATCTTTCTCCCACTAGGCATATGAATTAGAAAGACTCAGTCAAACCCCACTTATGTATCTATTACACTTTAATGCAAATTATTTATCAATTACTTGAAGGTTTTTGTTTTTTTGGTTTTCAGTGTCTTAATTTCTTTGAAATTTTACAGACCACTTTAGGGAAATTGTTTGGACTCTGTTGGTGAGAAGGCTCTTGTTGCTAGAAGGAAAATCAGCAGTCTCTTCCCATTGTCCTAACCCCACACATGCTATTTTTATAGTCACAGGGTATTCAACCAGTGAAGAAAGAATATGCCCCATGCTAAGCATACTCCAATTCCTGAACAATTCCCTGCTAAATTTTTATGCACCAACTACTGGGGCAAAAAACACTCCAGAAGGCTAAATTTGTAGACTTTACATTTAAGTGCCTTTAATGAGTTTGTATTTAAAATGCAAGTGATTATTTGCATATTATGAAGCATATTCTGATTTTTATAAGTCATGCATGAAATTCTCCTTTGCGCCATGGGGATTCTAGGTGGTGGGGGCAGTCTGATTGTGTAACAATTTTAAGCAAGACTTCTAAATTAAACAACTCCACCACAGCATGAAGATAGGATAGGTCTAAATTAACATTCAAATGTAGCTGTTAAATCTGGAGTTCAGGGACTATTTGCTTTCTTTGTCTTTTGTGTCCAGTGAAACAGTTAAAGAAAATCAGATCGGTTTTGCTATTTCATATCTCCTTTTCCCCATGAGATATTCCCACACACTGAGGTGAATCTTACATAGAATCATTACATCTAAGAGTTGGAAGCCAACTCTGAAGCCATTTCATTTACCACTAACTGTCCAAGCATCAATGGCCAGCACTTCCTTAAGTTCATACCAATATTATGTATCTCTAATTATAAGAAAGATTTAACTTTTATAATAAGCAAGAATCAAATTTCTTTGTAGCTTCTGAGTTGAACTTAGTTCTCCCCCTAGTGTTTTCTTTTTCTTGGATTTCTCCTTTGCTTCCTTTTATTACTTGTCATACAAAGTTATTTATTTGTGTTCATGTTATCTTCCCAATAGAATCATATCTCCTTGAGGATAATGATCATTACATTTTTATATTTATATATACATAGTATATTATCTAGTATGGTATAATGATAGCTATGCAGCACCATAGATAAAATGCTGGGTCTAGAGTCAGGATGACCTGAACTCAAATTCAAACCTCAAATTCAAATTCAAATAAGATATTTACTATCCACCTCATTTTTCTCAACTTCAGTATTGGGATGTTAACAGTACCCACCTTTCAAGGTTGTTGTGAGAATCAAATGAAATAATATTTGATAAAAAAAACAAATAACATTTGAAAAGCACCTAACAGAGTGCTTGGCACATAGAAGGTAGTTTTTAAAATGCTTATTTTCTCCCTCCCTTCCTTCCTTCCATGTTTTGCAATCTAAAAGTCCTTTAGTAAGTATATATGTAAATATATATATATATATATATATATATACATACATAACACTTATAATATATATGTGTGTATAAATATAAGTGGTTAAATCCATTTTTCAGCAATTTAGGAACTAATTTGCAAACAGCTTTGAATTGAACTAACTCTATTATCATCCAAGCTATATTCTTCCCTCTTATCTACAAGATCGTCCGGAGATATTGATCAGAAAAAACATCAAAACATCTTGCTGGTCATTAAACAACAGATTTCTTCAAAAACAGAAGACACCTGGAAAGTTATTTAGGTATATTTTGGTAAGATTTTTAAAAAATCAAAGTAATTCCCTCCCATTGCCCACCATCTCATAAATGTGATTGTCCCATGCTGTATTTGAAGGCTCCAGGAAATAGTTCCCTTACCTACCCAACCTCACTCCTGCTCCAGCTCCCAACTTCTATAACTTGTTGGCTTGGTTTTTGCTAAAGGCAAGGTAGCTCAGTGACACAATGAATATAATGTTAATTTTGAAGTCAGAAAGACAAGATTAAATATTATTTCAGTCACTTCCTAGGTAATTGACTTTTATCAAGTCCCTTATGCACTGTCTCCCTCAATTTCCTCATTTATAAAATGAGAATAATAATCATTAATCTTGCAGGGTTGTGATTAAGATGAAATAAATTATTCAAATGATTTCTCAAATGTTAGCTAATTTATTAGTGTAATATATGTTGTATGTTATAAAATTTTTAGTTTTAGGTCAGTCAGTAATTACTACTAGAGCCAAACATGATTTCACTTGTTTATAAGATAGGGGGTAGAGTTCTATCATAATCTAAAATATCAATATTATTCAGATATTACCATATATATCATGAAACTCAGGATAATCTTTACAACCTTCCCAGCTCTGCAAACTGCATGACCCTAAAGCAAAAAAAGTTTAAAAAGTTCTAGATATTTTCATAAGGCAAAGGGGTTAAGTGACTTGCCCAAGGCCACACAGCTAGGTAAATATTAAGTGTCTGAGGCCGGATTTGAACTCAGCTACTCCTGACTCCAGGACCGGTGCTTCATCCACTGTGCCACCTAGCCTCCCCTGATCCCACATTTCTTAAAAATAACAGCTTTCTAATTTGGAGCAGTAAAATTCAATATTGTTAATTGCTATTTAGATTATTACATTAAATTTAAGAAGCAAATACTCTTTTAAAATAGTTTAATTGTTTTCTTCATGAGTGACATTTATTTCTGAATATATTTTCCTTCCTCCAATGAACATCCTTTGTATTGCTGAAAATATGAAATATATTCAAACATTAAAAAAGAGTGTAACAAAACCAACCCATACAATGAGTTTAAATAGAATATGCAATATCCCATTGCTTTTTGTCTCTCATCTCTCTAGCAAAAGAAAAATTTCCTGCCCTTTTTAGCCCAAAGAGTTTTATCCATAAACTTGCCATAACATTTTCACCTTCATCTAAGAGGTTTCTTAATAGTTCTCCTCAATGGAAGCAAAGGAAATATTGAAGCATCCCCATTTGTTTCTGATGTTAAGTTTATTTTTCTCTTAAAAATCTAGTTGATATCCAAATGGGTTTTTCTTTACTCTGAAAATAAAATATTGCCTTTTTTCATGTTCCCTATAAAACTGGTATTACATTATGACTCCACTTTAGAACTAGGAGCGATAACTAGAACATAATTGAATCAAATAAGTAACTTTAAAATAGCTAACTTTACCATAATTTTCATACACTGGAATTATATGTATACCATCTACAACTATAAAATGTTGCTCTGTGTAATTATACATTTTCTCCAATTATGCAGCTGTGGCACATAGTTCACTTTTAAATCAATGCCAAGACTATGTATAATAGGTCAGAAGAAATGTGTAGTTTCTTGCTCAAATTGAGATTACCATGTAGGTGGAGTTAATCAGTGAAAGGAGTTACCAGTTAATTAAATCCCTTTCCAATGTGTGCAGTCTTGTATAACAAACTCAAGGGACATATAATTCAAAAAGAAGTAACAGTTAGCCAACTGGTTCTTCAAAAAATGGTGTGTAAATAAATCAGTAGCACTAAATATAGAATATATATAAGCACAATAAACAAAGTCAAGTTTTTTTAAAAATCTGACTGAAGTATTATTACTTTTCCCTCCATGGTATGAAATAACTCTTCACAAAATAGAATAGGTATGTCTAAAGTTGTTTTTCCTCCCCTTCACATTATTTTGTCCTTTCATAAAATAAATAGCAACAATTTCAGCCTTGGTTTTATGACAACATGAACTAAGATCATGATAAATAGAGGGAAAAATGATGCAGAAATAATCCCTTTTTTATTTAGAGCCATTAATTCCTTCTGCACTTTCAGTTTATTCCATTGCAGTAACTGTGGCTTTCTACACAGTTCATGTTAGGTAATTTTTTTATTCCTCAGTTTCCCTAAATAAGAATTCACCATTATACCATTTCTAGTCTGACAAAGACATATAGAAAGATTAATAAGATATGAAGGAATGTAAATTCCTGAATGAGGAGTTAAATAAGGCCTGACATCTTCTTACATTACTCTGAGAGGACATCAGTCATAAAAACAAATGAAGAAAAGATGAAGACAATGACAAATCATTAACTTGTTAAAATCAACTTTCAATAATATTTTAATTTTTTTCTGTTGGATATAGCATAACAACAACAGGAACAATAGTAAGAGAAGTCAACTATTTCCCCTTTTTTCCTTTTTTTTGGTCCTAGTAAAGTACTTTGTGGACAATAGGTAAGCAATCAGTCTTTGTTGAAATTGAGCAGTATAAGTCAAAAAAAAGAATTTTGTTATTGGATCCTCTGTTGTTGGTATTTGTAACTGCTGTTTAGCACAATGTTTGGCACATATTAAGGAATAAATTATTTTACTTCATTCATTCATTCATTTTATAATGGAGAAAACCAAGTCACAGAAAGATCAAGAAATTAATCTAAGGTCAAACAGGCAAGACCAATATTAGAATTCAGGTCATCAGGTTGTCTATTCATTTGATAGGTATGAATATATACTATCAGTTTTCTAATGTTATTCTATATTATATAGATCCTAAACTAATATATAAGACTTTGATCTATAAAAAAGAAAGGGGGCAAGTTTATGTACTGATTATTTTCCATTAAAACCAAAAAATATTAACCCTTTTTAAAAAGACTATGAAATTTGAAAAGATTAATCATATTTCCTCTTTTAAGTCCAAAACACTGAAAATCACAGTTGATTATTATACATCATATAAAATTCTTTGCTTTGTATGCTAAGCAATATTATTCAATTCTGCATAATAAGTAAGAATAAAATTGCTTTTGAATTGGGACCTTTGAGAAAAATGTATTCTAGGTACAGAAAAAAATATTATAAAGATACATTTAAGGACTGTTATAGAATCACGAAATATCTGAGCTATAATGGAAATTAAAAATTATCACATTCAACTGAAACCTAAGACAAGAGTCTCCTCCCCAATATTCTCAACAAGAAGTTATTAAGACTCTTCTTCAAGACTTCTAAATATTGAGAAATCACTATCTGTGAAGGCAATCCATTATACTTTGAAGTAAATCTAAGTGTTGAATCTTTCTTTCTATTGATCTGTCAACTGACTGCAACTTAACCTCATTAGTTTGTCCTTTGAGTTAGGCAAAACAAGTGAGAAAACTAATCTTGAGATAATTAGTCAAATTTTTTCAAAACTGCAATTTACTTATATTTGAATCCATCAATATTTATTAGGCACTTTTATGATTTCTTGGCATAGGAAACTCCCAATGAGATAATTCTCTCCAGAAATAAATTAGTTTTAGAGCTCATGAGGTCATGAGAGGTAAAGTGTCTTGCCCTGGTGATATAGTAGATATGTACCAGAACAATGACTTGAACCCAATTCTTCCTGACTCTGACACTAATTGATTACTGTCCACTTTTCCAGTTCCCCCCTTGCCTTTCATAGGCCCAACCAAAGCATCTATTCACTGCAGAACAAACACCTTACTGTGAGTAAGATATACAGTTAGGTAAGACATAATATTTACATCCAATGAATGTCCAGTACAACAACTTGACTAGATAGCACCAATAATTTCAAAATATAGTTATATGATAATGAAGTTCATTAAACATTTGTTAAGCATTTACTATGAAACAGAAACAGCTATGTAGAACTGAGTAATATTAAAGGCTCTGATGAAGCTATGAACAATGTCTTGGAAGAGGGGACAGGATCACGATCTTTGAATTAATTTGTAAATTTTCTCTTCTTTCATGTTAAAAATAGCTACCCTCTTCCAAGGTCTTTTACCTGATCCTCATAACATTCTCATAATAAAATTTCAACTACCCTTATCAAGGTAGTTGCTTTGCTTTTTATATAACTCATTTGGCACTGTCCCTTTAAACAGATGGTTCCAGAACTAGATATTATAACTCCAGGCAGAGAATATGTTCAAACAAACTTAAACTTTGTATTGAATAAGTCCAAACATAAACTCATTAATGATACTCTTTAAGTACAATTAAAATAGCAGAAAGTTAAGACCCCTATCTTCAGTTGGAAAGATTTTTGCACAAGTGACAACATGGTAAAATGGAGAAGATACTGGATTTGGAATCAGACAGCCTGGGTTCAAATACTAGCTTTGCTTGCTTAATACTCTGTGACTTGGTGTAAATCATTTAACCTCTCTTGTTCTCAATTTTCTCCTCTGTAAAATTAGGTGGGCTTGATTAGATCACTTCTGCAGTTCATTCACTCTTTAAATCTATGAAACATTTTCAAACATTGTATTGGGTACCTTCAAGAAAGAAATGGTAGAAATTCCCTGAGTCATCAATTTTAATTTCTAACAATAACACAAATGATCATTTGGGAAGTTCTATGTCATCTAACTTTCTGTTTGTTTGGGGTTTTTTTGCAAGGTAGTGCTGTTAAGTGGCTTGCCCAAGGCCACACAGGTAGGTAATTATTAAGTGTCTGAGGCTGGATTTGAACTCGGGTACTCCTGACTCCAGGGTCCGTGCTCTATCCACTGCACCACCTAGCCTCCCTGTCATCTACCTTTCTAAATTGATATTAAGCACAGTTAGAAGACAGCTGCCTCTACTCATGTCTGCTCATGAGAACCTTAGGTTCTCAGAGACCATGCCAGTGGAGCTCAAGTTTTGGCAGGTCCTACCAAGCTGGAAAAGTTTCCAGTCACAGATTGCAGCATTTCTGATATAAAAGGACCAGCATGGCCAAGTATAGAGAGAAATATTAATTAAGCAAAGAACTGAGTATGTCATTTTCATGCTTAATAGACTCCAGTGATTCAGTAATATCTCAAGGAGAAAATCTAAATGTTTACTTTTAAAGCTCTTCAAAACCTGACCCCAAACTAATTTCTACATGCTTTGTACATTATATCCTTCTCAAAAGAAAGGGAAAATTGGCTTTTCTTTTCTTCCTCATAGATATTACTCCAAGACACTCATTTTTGCCTTTACACTGGTCATCTTCCAAGCTTGAAAAGAACTCCACTCAAATTCATCTCAAATAAACTCTCTCCTCTTTGAAGAGGAAGCATGGGCAGTACCTCTTAAATGAAACCCTTTCCGATCTCCATCAACTGCAAGTGCTGTTCTTTTTTAATCATACACTATTTAACCATCTTGCTTATTCAATTTATAAATATATATATATATATATATATATATATATATATATATATGTACATGGCTCCTCCAAAATTTCCTTGAAAATATGAATTGATTCTTTCATTGAGTTTGAATCCTAGAATATAGTTTGCATTTTAAAAATGCTTGTTGATGATTTGATTGCCTGAGGGGTGGGTATTAAATGGATATTTTTGGCCTCTACAGCTCACCAGGATAGTTACATTAATGCTTATTTCACTGGTGAACAGGTAATTCAAAATGAAATATTATCAGTTCCTTGAAATATTGAAGAAGAAATGAACTAACCATTAGTCTCCATGTAATAACTATTAATACTAGAAAACACTTGCCACATTTCTCATGTATCAATTAAACTAGAAATGATAGAGGCAGATACATTCTAGGATATATTATAGTCTTGTAATCGTAGATTGGATTTGTTTGGACATCATCATGGATGGATTAATTAAATTTACTCTGAAATAATTGGAAGAAATCTTCTTGATTATTTGATAAAATATGATTCTGCTTGTGCCCATGCCTGGATATAGTTAAAAAGTAACTTTCTGATATTTTGATTTCTAGCTTAGAAATTTATTCATCACGGACAACAGGTGTTGTCCCATCATTGCCAAAAACAAAATAAAACAACTTTGCTTACTACACTGTGTTCATTTCAGAACTTTTGTTAATGAAGGATTGTAGGTTTAAATAACAGATCACAAACAACACTTTGTATAGTAAATTAACAACCTTCCTCTGATTAATTTCTTTGGCTTTACCTTTTTGGATAAATCATTAAATGTATTTCTTGGCAAGAAGTTCTTTACTTTTTTTCAGATTGGAAGATAAATAGAGATGTAGTAAAAACTAATCTACTCTATTAATTCTGCATTGTTGCTTGATTATCTTATGGAACTCACCAATGCCGAGAACACTTATGACATTTTCCAGCGTGTAATTTCAATTACAATTTTATGACTATTGAAAAATGGCATTTGGAAAGCTGCATACAAATGTGAATAATTTTTAGCATTAGATTTTTTAAAAATATTTTATTTTAGAGACAAACTTTTCACAGCTGCTCTTTAAGGAAATCTAAATGATTCCCAAAAGTCATATATTTAAAAGCCTCAGTTGGTTTCTCTACTATCCTCATTTTCATTCTTCTTTTCCCACTTCGCCCCTAAATCTCTCTTAACTTAAAAGATCAGTCAGGGGATATATAGAAAATGTAATGAACTATGACTAGGACAGAAAAGGGATACCCTGGCCAGCATGTAATAGAGAAAGGATAAAGAGAAACAGAGGAGAAACCGTAAAAACATAGATCTCTACTGATTCTATAAGATCATCACTGTCAACAATTACATGCCTACCATGTGATTCTGAAAAACATTTGGTCTCTAAAATCAAAGCACAACATCAGTTATGCATATATATATATATACGTATACATATATATATATTTAAGCAGATAATTTTTTAAATTAATTTTTATCAAAGATATTATTTGAGTTTTATAATTTCCCCCCCAATCTTACTTCCCTACCCCCCCTCCCCCATGGAAAGCAATCTGTCAGTCTTTACTTTGTTTCCATGTTGTACCTTGATCCAAATTGGGTGTGATGAGAGAGAAATCATATCCTTAGAGAAGAGACAAGAATTCTAAGAGGTAACAAGATCAGACAATAAGATATCTGTTTTTTTCTAAATTAAAGGGAATAGTCCTTGAACTTTGTTCAAACTCCACAGCTCCTTAACTGTATACAGATGGCACTCTCCTTTGCAGACAGCCCCAAATTGCTCCCGATTGTTGCACTGATGGGATGAGTGAGTCCTTCAAGGTTGATCATCACCCCCATGTTGCTGTTAGGGTGTACAGTGTTTTTCTGGTGCTGCTCATCTCGCTCAGCATCATTTCATGCAAATCCCTCCAGGCTTCCCTGAAATCCCTTCCCTCCTGGTTTCTAATAGAACAATAGTGTTCCATGACATACATATACCACAGTTTTCTAAGCCATTCCCCAACTGAAGGACATTTACTTGATTTCCAATTCTTTGCCAACCACAAACAGGGCTGCTATAAATATTTTTGTATAAGTAATGTTTTTACCCTTTTTCTTCATCTCTTCAGGATATAGACCCAGTAGTGGTATTGCTGGGTCCAAGGGTATGCACGTTTTTGTTGCCCTTTGGATGTAGTTCCAAATGTTAAGCAGATAATTTAACGACTAAAGTATACATACATACACATCCTGAAAAGTTCTGAGTAAGAATTCATATATGTTCAACAATAAAGATGTCACTTCCATGCCCATTATTTGCTAACATTGCTCAGCAACCTTTTATTATTTGAGATTTATTCTATCCATATATAGCACCTAGTATAGATATATCTTGTTAAATACTATTCTCTAGGTTACTTCTCTTTTTCTTCTCAAGAAGTTCAATACCCACTTCATACTTTTTCTCTTTAATGAGACACTTGCCCTCCTATTTGGGAATTTCAATTATATGCTAAGTATACTGACCTCCCAGATCATCTGCTACTACAACTCTTATTATCAGAAGTGGAAATTATGCACAATTATGGTATCTTCATGTTTTTGATTTTGGAACTTACTTTTTATCCACAATCTTTTGCTAATCCTCTCTCTCTCTCTCTCTCTCTCTCTCTCTCTCTCTCTCTCTCTCTCTCTCTCTCTCTCTCTCTTTCTCTTTCCTGACCCTCCAGTAAATCTGTTCTTTACCCTGACCACAACCATGTGCCACATATCTAGTTTACCTTTTACTCATATCTTCTCACAGTCTTTCTCTGTTTACATGTTTCTCCCTTCACAGTTTTTACCCTGTTATTAACTATTTCAAATCATCTATCTTCTATTTACTCTTTATCCTCTTGTCCCATTACAACTATGAGCTTTCTCTAGTTATACTCCTGACTTCGAAATACTGCTGGAAGTCTATTCACTATGATACCTAGATTCATTAAAAAATTCTGTAATCTATCTCTCAAGCTGTAGAAAAAACTATGTTTTTTTGATTCTCTATCTCACTTTACCTGTAACAATTCAAAATCACCTTTGCAGTCAGTGAACTCTTGATTCTTTCTTCACTGCTTCTACTCTCACAAATATCATTACCTCCTGTTTGATTGAGAAAAATATACCATTGCATCTTTTCTATATGGCAAAACATCTTTATGTTTCCATGTGATCATTATTCTTTTCTTCACTTTAAATAAGGAGTTCCCTTGTCAACAAAAATGCTTATCCTTATGTGTCACTGGCTGTATTTTCTCTCCCTATTCTTCTCTCTGTCTGTGTCTCTCTGTTTCTCTATGCAACAGATTTCTATGTAGCAACAGGCTCTTTTGCCAATTTTCTATTAAAGTGTTCATGTCTACTTATACTTTAAAAAGTCTCTTTACCCTTTATATATCTCATCCTAATCATTTTGAAATTCTTATAGTCATGTATCTTTGTATCCTCTATTTTTTCACTTCCTAGTTATTTCACAATACCATGCTACCTAATTTTAATTCTTCCTTCAAGATCATAAATTTAGAGCAGGAAGGGACTTTAGGACTCAGCTAATATATCTGGCACCTTATTTTGAAGACCAGAGATTTACAGAGGTTAAATGATTTGTTCCTTGTCAAACAGGTAGTAAGTGTTATAGGTGCAATTTGAACCCCAAACCTCTTACTCCAGAACTAGTACTTTTATTTTAAACTCATAAATATGGTCATCCTCCTTATGCTCTCTGCAGCCTATGTTCCTATTTGTTACTCCTGCCTCCTAGGAATTCTTTCCTCCTTTGGTTTCCATGACTCCTGTATCTTCCTTCTATTGTCTGTCTGAAATTACCTTCTCATTTCCCCTTGCTTGAATATAATCCATTCCTGTTCTATTAGTATGAATGATCCCCTACATCTCTCTTTTTGCTCTTCTCATCAGTTCTCATGAGCTACAGTGTCAATTGTATGCCCCACATCTAGATATTTAATCCATATTTCTCTTCCAAACTGCTGTCTTCTAGCATCCATGTCCTTTTAGATAGCTGAAGGGATATCTCTAAGACATTTCAAACTCAACATATATAACACAGAACTCATTATCTTTCATACTACAACTGAGCCTCATGCAAAATTGCCTATTTCTGTGCAGGTCATTAGCATTTCCCAATTCATTTAAGTTCTTGACTTTGGAGTCACACTTTCTTCCTCCTCACACTCCATAACTAATCAGATGTCAGCTCTTGTTAAATCTTTCCTATAATATCTTTTTCAATCATATTCTCTCTACTCATACAATCAGGACAGAAGTTTAGGTTTTCATCATCTTTCAAGTGAACATTTGCAATAATCTCATATATGATATTCATGATTCTAGTCTCTTGACCTCTTATCTACTCTATTCTAAATACATGCACCAAAATAATAACCTTTCTGATTACTCCTCATGTTGGATCATAAGAATCTATTTTTTTAAAAATAAAAATGATAATAGTTCTATTCAGAAAACCATGAAAATCAACAGTTCATAATATTTGCTGTATCTATCAACTATATAAACATCAACATTCATAAGAAAACTGAGAAATGAGAGTATCCATGGAAGTTGAATAAAAGAATGTAAGTTATAATCTTCACTATCCTGTTTTGGTGTGAAAATAGTGTTCATTACATTTCCCCTCTCAATGTTTTTAGCTTGTTTTTTCTTCCTAATTTGTACCACTTCCTTCTATAGATTCTACTGATTTAAAATGAATCTCATAAGCAGTATCATTAATACTTTAGACTGAAGAATATTTTACATGCTTACAAACTACTTCTTGTTTAAATAGAGTATTATTTTACTAATAGATATCAGTTTGGAATTTATTTTGAATTCAGTTCTTTAATTGACTAGTCAACTTCGATGAAAGTCTATTTCTGAGCTAAAATCACAAGATTTCTCCCCACCAAGGGGTATAAGATTTTCTTTTTTTGTTCTTATCTGTTTGTGAGGAGTGAATTTTTACATTTGTATCTCTTAATGACAAAATCTTTTGGATATCTTCTCTTCATCATAAGTCAGTCTTAAAAACTCCTCTCTAGAATATGTCAATAAAATGCTTTTAAAGGATAATCTGGGAAAATAGTTCAGGTTTTGAGCATACATGAAATGAAAAAAAATTAAATTTTCATAAAATATAAATTTGAAGGTAAGCATTTAACTTACAGAAGGATTCTTTACAAAAAAGTCACAGTATAAGGTTTTCAAAATAATACATCCAGAGTGTATACAAATTTCTCTCAATACACAAATATTTGTTTCCTAATTATTTATAAACACTTATCACGTGAAGCCAGGTGCACTTCTTTTATTTCCCCAATTGGTAGAATAGGATGCTTGAAAATAAGCAATTAAATTTTCCCAAGAGAAAAATAAATCTTTAAAAATTATATGTGTAGGGGTGGCTAGGTGGCTGGCCCTGGGGTCAGGAGTAGTCGAATTCAAATCCAGGCCTCAGACACTTAATAATTACCTAGCTGTGTGGCCTTGGGCAAGCCACTTAACCCCATTTACCTTGGAAAAAAAACTGAAAAAATTATATGTGTAACATTTAAAACTAAATACATGTAGCCTAAAATTCCAGTCTAGCTATCAGTGGTTCTTATATGTAAGCCATTTGATCAAACCCCAAAATAATAATTCTGAGGGATTTTTTTTCTAAAATCACTTTTATACAAATTTAACATAAAATATAACTCAAAACTCCTAAACACTAAAAATAATATTTTTGTAGAGAGAAAAACAACAAAAGATTTTTTCACCTTCATGCTGTAGGATCTAGGCATTTTGTGGATATGAATCTTTTCCAAACAAAACCTAGGTATATCATAATTATATAACACTGTGATGTTTGAAGACAAATAGATTTATCTTATTGATCCTAAATGATGCCAACAAGTGATCTTGTTATTCCCATGATCCACCAGGCAACTTTTGGGAAACCAAAGTCTTTGGGTTCTTGGGTGGAGGAAGAGTATGATTGAAGAAAGAGCATAGTGAATATTAGTCAAATGGGAGACAAATTTGGATTAACTGTATTGTCAGAGTCCAATGTTCCTGAAATGTTGTGCTGTCTCATATGCCATGGGTTGCTATTTTGCCACATGATATATTTATTCATACCTTATTGGTGCTTTGCCTGGTGTTGCTGAAGCACTGAGGTGCCCCACTGATATGGGAGAAAATATTCAAAGGGCCAGGACTCCTGCAGCATCACCAAAAATCCTGTTTCCTCTTGAATCCAGTCATGGGTGAAATAGTTCTAGAAGGGGAAAATTGTGTCTTTGCACAATTTATCCCTCACTTTAATAAAAATAATGTGCAAATCATGCTGCCAATAATCTGGTTGGTATGGTTTTCTTTGAAATGAAGGATAATTGTTGTTGTTATTATTATTATTATTATTATTATTATTAAGTCCATCACTATTGTGTTCTATCAAGACTAGTCAGACAAAACTACTTTAATTGAAATGAAATATAAATAAAAATAACCACAAAATATTTCCTGTTTCTCCCTCTTCCAATAACCCTTGCCTCTACTCTTCTATGATGAGCATATATGAAAAACCACTCAGAGTTTCTCAAGATAAAATGTGTATTCTTTAGGAACATAGGTTAAATGGAAATATCTGCACATATATTCATGACTAATGTTATGCATTTGATTTCAGAGACCAAGTCCTATAGAGTCACTTTGTGAGCATGTAACTATTGACAGTGATGATATGGAATCAGTAGAGATCTAAATTTTCATTTTTTTTTAATTCTTCTTTAACAGTCTTTTTCTCTATTACAAGCTGCCCAGGGTGTCCCTTTTCTATCCTAGTCATTATTCATTGCTTATTTTATCTAGTCATCTGATTGAATTTTAAAATTAAGGAAAATTAAGGATTAGAGTGGGAAAAGGGGGATGAAAATGAAGATGAAAATGAGGATACTAGAGAAATCAATTGAGACTTTTAAAATATATAAAATTTGGGAATCATTTATATTTTATCAAAGACCAGTTATGAATATATATTGTGCTTTGTTTAGTTTACTTCAATTTCAAAAGGGATCAAAATGATACCATTATGTTGGGGCCAAGTTACAGTGTTTGTGACTAGTTGATCAGACAATACAAATTCAGAAAGTTCTGACACAATTTGAGCACAAATAGTCCATGTATTGCATATTAATATATTCTGAATATGTTAAAAAGGAGGAATAGAAGATCTTTTAAAAATATGCAAGGAGAGTGAGTTCAATATGAGACTTCAACATATCCCTCGATATTTTAGGGAATGCACATAAGGAATACATGCAATTAGAATTTATTAATCTGTACTGAGGTAAAAGAAAACAACCAGATTGTGATGTATTATTAGGGAACAAAAACAAATAAAAATTCCTTTCAGAATTCTCTAGCCATCATCTATTATATAGAAGGACTTCTAGGATGTGTCAAAATATTCTATTTACTATATTTCTTAATCCTTTTCTGTTTGAGGAAATAGAAGTGCTATGATAAGTAGCTTTCTCCCTGCAGAGCAGGTTATGGTTACTCTTAACAATAACTCAATAACTATGCACTGTGCTTCAATGCCCTGTCAGGTTTCTCAGCTAACAACTGAAGACCTATAGTTTTCTCCATTAATTTTCTCAAGCAATGAATGTGAAGCTCTTTTCCTCAGTCAGACTGTACCAGAAGGTGCCATGAGTAGGCTCAGAAAAAAGCATGTTCTTTTAACCTTTATTAGAACTCTTCTGTTGGCAATTTTTCTTCTGATCTCTGCTATAACCTAAACTCTATTGCCTCCTGAGTTTCTTAATTCTTAATCCTTTAACTTATGGTAAACAAACAGACAAAGCAAAACTGATTCTTTGGAGTTATCCTGTGCCAGAATGAAGCATATTTTCCCTAAGATTCTGCTTTTTCAAACAGAAGAATAGGAGTGAGAGACACAAAAGTAAAGGAAATATTTTAACTTTGAATTAAAAGTCTCTGTTTTCTATTCAAGTAATAATGATTGTACTAGCTATTTCTAAAAGGAATTTTTGTTCCATTTTGCTCTCCAGTGAGACATTGCATTCTAATATTTTTTGAAATTCACTATAATTTAGTAATCTAGATTCTTAATAGCAATTCATATATAAAGATACAGTCAACTATTCTATATTCTATAAATAAATCATATAAAACAAACTCCCAGGGAGAGGGAAAAAAGAAACAACATGAGTACTTCCAAAACATTTAACTTATTTTTTGATAAGTAGGACTCTGTTATGTAGAGTTTGGATGTCCAACATGTAATTTAATCAAAAATCCTAAACTTGGTAGGAAAAGATCTAAGTTCAGGTTTTCACTCTGCTCCATGCTCCCTGTTTTTGGAAAAAGCTCCATTTCCTTTCTAGGTATCAACTTTTTCACCTGTAAAAATGTTAAATACTAACTGAATGATCTCTAAAGTTCTTTCCAGATTTAAATATTATAATTGTATAAGAAATAAAGTATAGGGGAATATTCACATATTTGGATAGCACTATTTGGTACCATATGTAAAGACCAGAGAATATAGGAATTAATGATAGGAAAACATGAATAAGATAAATACAAATTAAAACAACTCATATTACCTGCATATTTTTTAAAAAAAGAGTACTTTTCCAGTATCATTTTTCTACAATATATATGGACTATTTGTGCCCAAATTGTCTTATTTCCATTAGACCCGTAAATGTGCCAAAAAAAACAAAAATTGCAAATATTGGAGAAGCTATGAAAAGATAGACACATAATCATATAATCAATAGGAGTTGTGAACTTGCCCAAATAATTTGAAAAAGTGGAAACTTTATTTCAAAACTCTTTAAAGGGGCAGCTAGGTGGCATAGTGGATAAAGGACCGGCCTTGGAATCAGGAGTACCTGAGTTCAAATGCAGCCTTAGACACTTAATAAATTACCTAGCTGTGTGGCCTTGGGCAAATGACTTAACCCCATTTGCCTCACAAAAACCCTAAAAAAACACAAAAAACTCTTTAAAGAATATATAACCTGGGGAGGCTAGGTGGAGTAGTGGATAAAGCACAGTCCTTGGAGTCAGGAGTAACTGGCTCCAAATCCAGTCTCAGACACTTAATAATTACTTAGCTGTGTGGCCTTGGGCAAGCCACTTAACCCCATTTGCCTTGCAAAAACATAAAAAAAAGAATATATATATATATATATATATATATATATATATACATATATGTATAACCCAAGTAAGACAAAGACAGACATAAAGATTCATATATACAAACAACAAATATACCAGCAATTTCTTAGCAAAAAAAATGAGGAAAGTTGGTGTTCATTAACTAGTGAATGGCTAAACAAATTATGATATATAAATACAAAGAAATATTGTGCTATAAGGAATGAAGAGCATGAAAAATTCAGAGAAATTTGGAAAGACTTTTATGAACTGATGTAGAAAGAAGTAAGTAGAATGAGGGGTCTAATTTCAGAGATCACAGTGATATAAAGGAAAAACAACTTAGAAAGACTTTGAACTCTCATTTTTTTTTATTACCAATGCAATTACAAATAATTATTCCAGAGGAGTTGATGACAAACCATGTGCAATTAGTTATAAAGTTTTAGGTAAAAACCAATGTGCAGGACTTCTAGGGCAGAACTAAGATGACTGTACAAAGCTTGCATGCTCTCAGTTTTCCCAAAGTAATCTTTTTTGTTATTATTGTTGTTGTTTTTTTTTTTTTTTGCAAGACAGTGGGCTTATGTGGCTCACCCAAGGTCACACAGCTAGGTAACTATTATGTGTCTGAGGCTGAATTTGAACTGAGGTTCTGACTCTAGGACCAATGCTCTATCCACTGTACCACCTAGCTGCCCCACAAAATAACTTTAAAAGAAATCTCTGCACCGACCTTAAAGCTACAAATTCCACCAAAAAAAAGGGCAAAACAAGTTCTCAACTACAGATATTGTTGAGGATCTTCAAAAGGTCTGTCTCTTCAGAGGTAAAGAGGAAATAATACAGCAGCACAATGTGAGCAAGAGAACAGATAAGCCAGCAGGAGACTTGGTCACAGTATAGCTCAGATCAGTTCACCAAGACAGCTAGATAGCAAACAAGCAGGGAGGGTCCCGACCTCAGACAAAGTCAGAGCATTGGGGACACTTGGACAACAGAGGGAACTAGATGGGGAACAAACCATTGAATAAGCAAACCCTGAGAATTAGGGAGAAAACAAAACTGCATAGACAACACCCTGGCAAGTGATCAGCCAGGGACCAGTTCCCAGCCTCAGCACAAAACTTTGGGACTGTAAACCCTGTAACCCCAGGAGCAGAATTGAACTATCAAAATGAGAAAGCTAAAAAGAAGAAAGTGCTATCCACAGAAAGCTACTATATAAATAGGGATGATAAAAATGCCCTCTCAGAAGAAGGAAATGGTGACACACTGCCTGTATGTGAATCTTCAAAGAAGTTTATGGATGGGCCTCAAATCCAAAACCACGGAAGAGCTCAAGAAGAGAGGAAGAAGAAAAATGGAATGGAAAAAGTGAATTGAGAACCATGCAGGAGAATTATGAAAAACTGATTGAAAAAATATACTCCTTTAAAAGTAAAAATGACCAACCAGAAAAAGAATATAACTTATCATAAAGTAAAATTAACAATTTGGCAACTCATTTAAAACTAAAATTAAGCAATTTGAAAAAGAAACACGAAAGTTGACTAAAGAAAATAAACCCTAAAAAATTAAAACTAGACAAATGGAAACTAATGACTATGACACCAATACTCATGAGACAAAACCTAAACATTGAAAAAATAGAAGAAAAATGTATTCTTCTAGGAAAAACAAGTGACTTGTAAAATAAATCTAGGTAGATAATTAATGAATTATTGATCTATTCAAAAACTATGCTCCAAAAAAAATAAAAAATAAAAAAAAAAACTATGCTCCAATAAAGAATCTGGAAAATATCTTTCAAGAAGTTATCATGAAAAACTACCCTAATAAACTATAACAAGAAGACAAAATAATCCTTGAAAGAATTCACAAACACTTTCAGAAAAAGACCCCAGAATAAAACCAGAGTAAATTTGTTTTTTTTGGCTATGATCATTTACTACAAGGGAATATAATTTTTGGAAGGTCATCATAACAGTGACAATTATTTTTTTATTAAAGATTTTGAGTTTTACAAGTTTTTCTCCCAACCTTATTCCCCCCACCCACCCACGGAAAGCAATGTTTCAGTCTTTACTTTGTTTCCATCTTGTACATTGATCCAAATTGAGTGTGATGACAGAGAAATCATATCCTTAAGGAAGAAACAAAAAGTCTAAGAGATAACAAGATCAGATAATAAGATATCTGCTTTTTTTTCTAAATTAAAGGGAATAGTCCTTGAACTTTGTCCAAACTCCACAGCTCTTTATCTGAATACAGATGGTATTCTCCATTGCAGACAGCCCAAAATTGTCCCTGATTGTTGCATTGATGGAATGAGCGAGTCCATCAAGGATGAACATCACCTCCATGTTGCTGTTAGGGTATACAGTGTTTTTCTGGTTCTGCTCATCTCACTCAGCATCAGTTTATGCAAATCCCTCCAGGCTTCCCTGAATTCCCATCCCTCCTGGTTTCTAATAGAACAATAGTGTTCCATGACATACATATACCATAGTTTGCTAAGCCATTCCCCAATTGAAGGACATTTACTTGATGTACATTTCTTTGCCACCACAAACAGGACTACTATGAATATTTTAGTACAAGTGATGTTTTTACCCCTTTTCATCATATCTTTGGGGTATAGACCCAGTAGTGGTATTGCTGGGTCAAAGGGAATTGCAGATGAGGAGATCAAAGCAATACATAGCCATATGAAAAATTGCTCTAAATCACTAATTATTAGAGAAATGAAAATTAAAGCTTCTCTGAGGTACCACCTCACACCTCTCAGACTGGCCAACATGACCAGAAAAGATAATGATCATTGTTGGAAGGGTTGTGGGAAATCTGGGACACGATTACACTGTTGGTAGAGATGTGAACTCATCCATTTCTGGAGAGAAACTTGGAACTACACCCAAAGGGCAACAAAAATGAGCATACCCTTTGACAATTATTTTTTTAAAATAGAAAATAAAATAAAATAATTTAAAAGAAAAACTTCAAAAGCATTTTTGAATCTATTAGTGGTTTCTTCAACATGGTACAGCAAGTGTGGAAAAACAGTAGCTACTACCTCTTTCGTAATCAAAAAGGAAAATAAGTATCTAATTTTGTCTTGCTGACCATTGCAAATCACAGGATAATTGGTAATGCCTGACAGACATTTCGTATTATTTTATTCGAGACTAGATCTATCTTACCTGTGTGGCTCCAGCCCACTGTTGATTTTTTTGTATTGTTTTGTTTTGTTTTTTCAGTTTTTGCAAGTCAAGGGGTTAAGTGACTTGCTCAAGGTCACATAGCTAGATAATTATTAAGTGTCTGAGGCTGGATTTGAATTCAGGTCTTCTTGACTCCAGAGTCAGTGCTCTATCCACTGTGACACCTAGCTGCCCCACGTTGTTGACTGTTAAAGAAGTTTGAGCCGCTCTATTTCTATGTTGGCTCACCTCTGCTTAGGTAGTCTGCACTTTGCTCATATTTGGATTTAGCCTGTCTACATCTCAAAACACTGATTAAATTAGTCCTTCAGACCCAGACTCCATTAGTATCAGGCATCAGTGCATAATAATAGGATATACTGGTATATTCTTAAGTTAAATTATTACAAACTTGTTTTTCTTGGCTAAATCATTCATGTTCCTTAAATACATTCAGCAGGCTGCAAAGAAAAGAAATAATGTTCACCTTTTCATGACTCAGAGAAGATGAGGGGAAATACACAGTTGTCAAAGCATGGCCGTATTTGCTGTGTGAGTCTTTGTCTACTACATTATTCCATGCTTTCATTTTATATACATTTTCTCAAAGGCCAAACAAAAATCACCAACTAAATGGAAGCAAATATTATAAAAAGAATTTCATTATAATGTGAGATCATTATATGGATTCAGATATTTTTATTGCTATTGTCATTTCAATTGTGTCAGACTCTTTATGGCCTTATTTAGAGCTTTCTTGGAAGAGATAATGAAGTGGTTTTCCAGTTTTTTTCCAACTCATTTTACAAATGAAGAAATTGAGGCAATGGAGCTAAATGACTTACTCAGGGCCACACAGTTAGTAAGATTCTAAAGCTCTAACTCAAGAAGATGGATCTTCCTTACACTAGGCATGGAGATTTATTCCCTACAGCATCAGCTACAGCTTTAATTCAAGGCCTCAAGATAACTACATATTTTAACAGTCAAAATATAGTTACTTTGCAAGTCTATACTAATGATGCTCTTTACCATAAGCATTATAAATATAACAGATGCACCTGCAAAGCAATCTGGGGTTGATTTGTTTGTTTTGAGGGGAGACAAAACAATCCAGTTTTCAAGGTTAATTTGAAATTAGAATAGAGATTACTAGTAACAATGGCAAATTATATTGCCTCTAAACAAGGAGTTAATAATAGGGTAGATATCTGAAGGCTTATTTAAGCAATGTAAATCTCAAGTTTATGACTTTTAAAAACTGACATCAGAGAAAATGATAGTGCCTTTCGCATAAAACTTTTTGGTTCAGAATCTGATTCATCTTTGGTACCTTTCTCTTCATTGCTGTCATTTATCCTGTGTAATGGTCACATATTCTTTCCATTCTTTTATTAAAATATCTCTTATATAAGATACATGTCTTTTCTATTCCTATTGGTAATATCCTACCTCAAATCCTTTATCTCGAGTCTTGTAATTCATGCTTGATTTTTAGAAGAGGCATAGTGATATCATAGGGTGATGTCTTGATTTGTGTGGAAATTGGGTTTAAGTGAAGCAGAGTTGTAAAAAGTCATCAGCCTAACCCTCTCTTCCTGAATCATTAAAATCCAGTGGCAAAACCAAGTCAGCATAACTATCAGTGACCTAAGATGCAAGGGATGACCTTGGTATCTTTGATATCTGAACAAGCTCAAAAATACTCCACAGCTCTTACTTCAGGTACCTTCATAGCTCAAAACAAATTATTTTCGTCCACCTATTTGCTTGGGGTAGATACTCCCCTAACTTATCAACAAATTTATGGCCTATCAATTATGCTTAACCTAGTATGATAGACTATATACCTATTGATCAGTTTATTATTTTTAGATTCTAACCATTCCCTTAAGAGAAGTCTTCACATGTTTGGAGTGGTTGTTCTCCCCGCCACGCCCCCCCCCCCCACCCCCAACTAACTGATGGATTTGAGGACAGTTGGTTACCAGCAGTGTTATTTATCTCATCTGTTAGGATGATTTTACTTGGGCATTGCCCACTGTAAATGGCTTAGCTTCTTGGGGGTCACAAGTGAAAGCTGGGTGGCAGGTAGATACAAAAGATAGATGAGTAACCCTAAAAAAAGGATCAGCAAGTCTTTACACTTGATGCACTAGTCCTCCTTGAAAATTCCATACAACTTCACACTTATAGTCGCACAACTATGTTTTCTCTTTTTCTTGAATTTCTTGAATTCACTTTGTTAATGGTAGGAACAGAAATTTTTGCAGAATATTATGGCTCACAAAGCTCTATACATAATTTCATTTGATACCCATAAAAATTACTAAGTGAGCTAAGTAGTAATTTTTCTCTCATAGTTCCAAATTCTTTTAAGGAATAATTATTCTCCAGTCTACCAATAGAGAATTAGAACATCTTTCTTTCCACACAGATAATTGCCTTTCACACTTGCAGAAGATCTATTGACAGACTAGAGTACATGCAAAAGAATGAAACTTTTCTAAGTGCTTTAAAATACCATATTTGAACCTCACAATTTTGGGATATTGGTACTATTATTATTTCCATCGTATAGTTGTAGAAAATGAGGAAGCCAGAGCTAAAGTAACTGACCCAGGGTGTCAGAGTTAGCAAGTATTTGAGACCAGATCTGAACTCAGATACTCCTGCTCCAAATTCCGTACTTTATCCATTGCTTCCTAGAGCTACCTCTAAGAAGGAAGTTCCTATAGGGGTAAACAGGAAATAATTCTATATATGGATTGGTTTCTTTTTTAGGTTTTTGCAAGGCAAATGGGGTTAAGTGGCTTGCCCAAGGCCACACAGCTAGGTAATTACTAAGTGTCTGAGACTGGATTTGAACCCAGGTACTCCTGACTCCAGGGCCACGTAGCTGCCCCTATATATGGATTGTTGAAGAAACTATGAATATTTAGTCCAGAGAAGGATTAAGAGGAATGTGACATCATTAAAAGTTTTGAAGAGGAAGTATATTGAAAAAATAATCATACTTGTTCTTATGGAGGATATGGAAGAAGAAGGCTAAAACTAGGTTCATTTGGTTGAAGTTACTGGGAAATGGATTTAGAATCTACACAAGCCAAAAAAGGGAAAAAAATACAATTTTTTTTCTAGCCCTTAGGGAGCAGTGATATGTTGGAATTCAACCAATTTGAAAAGAAAATTGTAAATAGAGATTATAACTAATTCCTAATTTTTATATGCAGTTTAGTCCATAAAACACACATGACATTCCTCCAATGTTAGATGTCAGAATATCAATGGAAAGCAAACTTTTTCAAATAGATTTGTAATCTATGCTGATCCAGAATCTTTGACCTATCTTTTAGATGAATGTTTATCAATACGGTTCAATATTCTCAGGAGGCCACCTATAGGTGAAATGATAAGAAGGATGACCACTAGCTAAAGTAATTGTATAATGTTTACAATCCCAATTTCTAGTTCACACTGTTGGTTCCCTCCTCCTCCATCCACAGGTTGTTGTGAGATTCAAATGAGTTAATCTGTGTAAGTCATTTCAGAAACTATAATGTATTACATAAATACTAACTACAATTAATTTCCAGCTATCCATCCCTCATTCAAGGTCTAGTCCTATTACAGCTTCTTCCATGCATCATTCCATCCTCCTTTAAACTATGTATGATATCTATGACCTCTCTTTGAAGTCCTGCAATTCTTATTTTACCTATCTAATAATCAAATAAGATTATTAGTGACCCAAATAATTTGTTATCTATAGTTGACATTCAATAAATATCTCCTAAACTTTGAAATGTACCTAAAGTCTAATTATTTGAATAAAGTTTTGTAAGGAGACAGATATAAACCTTTAACTGTGTTAATTTACTTACTCCTTTAGATCTTATTCCCAAACTTAATTTTTTTCATATTCCTTAATGGATGAAATGTATCTCTACCCACAAGACACATCCGTTTCTGTTCTGTTTCTTGCTCAGCAGTCTGTCTCTCCTCAGAGCTCACATCAGAGGAAAGACTGGCTGAGAGTGTTTTTGACTACATGCGTTGTGGATGACTTGAAAGGATTTCCTGGTGGCATTGCTTTTCCTCATCTGTCTTGTGAATTCAAAGAATGGAGAACAAATGTAAGAGCCAGGAGAAAGAAGTGGCCTCATATTCTGAAACAAATAGAACCTGAGGTCCTGCTACATTAAAAGCAATAACATTTCTCAGTCACATGTTTAGCTTAGTTACCTTCATAACTTAGCTCAATTTATCATGAGTAAATATGAAAAAAGGACTAAACCTCTATGGTTTTAAAAATGAGTTTCTGTTTTTTCACTTCCAGAGTTAATAGTATCATTCTGAGCCTACAGTAGGCCACAATGAATTGAGAACCACTATGATCATTATCATTTGGACAGTGACAAAGAATACCAAATCAAGTTTAATGAGGCCTGAAAGGCTACTCCTTTTGCCAAGTCATTGTTTTTGTTTTGGCAAGTCCTTCAGTCTGATGGCATTCATTTTGAGGGAAGGAAGAAGTATGATAACATCAATAAGAGCTAAAGTCAGAATAATTGCATACATATATAGAACTATTACAAAGTATATTTAACAAATTTTATTTTTATATCCTATAAAACAAATTTAAGTTTAGTCATATCTTCATAGCCATAGGAATAAAATGCTACATCTTTTGAATCTTTTTTTGCCCTCTACAATAAATAATCCTAAAAAAAAGCAGAGTTGTTGACATTCAATGCCCTTCTAATGCTTCCACTAACCTGAGTCTTTCTCAACCATAATAGGCAAGTTAAGCATTAATTTACTTAAGAAGTATATAAAGGGGTGGCTAGGTGGTTCAGTGGCTAGAGCACTGACCCTGGAGTCAGGAGTACCTGAGTTCAAATTCAGCCTCAGACACTTAATAATTACCTAGCTGTGTGGCCTTGGGCAAGCCACTTAACCCCATTTGCCTTGCAAAAACCGAAAAAAAATGCACAAAAAGAAGAAAATAAAAGGGGAAGGGGAAGGGGAAAGGTTAGGAGAAGGAACAGGAAGTAAAATAATATGAAGGTGAATTAAAAGAAAGGGAAAAGGGAGAGCTAGATGGCGTAATGGATAGAGCATCGGCCCTGGAGTCAGGAGTACCTGTGTTCAAATTTGACCTCAGACACTTAATAATATCCTACCTGTGTGACCTTGGGCAAGCCACTTAACCCCATTGCCTTGGAAAAAAACTAAAAGAAAGAAAGGGAAAAGGGAAAGAAAAAGACGTTATTTTTTCCTTGAAATATATTTCTATATAGAATTAGTTTCATCTCTTCACATTTCTTTTTTAACTAATGTTCATCTATTTTGTGGCTGATGAAACCAATGGACCAATTGTAGAACGGGTAAACCACAGGATGGATAAAAAGAAAGTTGTCAGGAGCTATAAAGCAACTATTGCAGTAGACTACTGTCCAAGGTTCTGAAGCCCAGACTCACTGACAAGGTAGCAAAAAAAAGTAGCTCCACATTTCAACAGAAACTCTGCTCCTCCCATTGTTACTGATCTGCCTTTTGCCTCAAAGAAACTGAAAAGACCACAATAATCCATTCAAAGATGGAACACCATTAGATAATTCCTTTACTATACTTATTTTTACATTAGATAGAAGACAACTGATTTTGAAGAGAGACTTTCTTTTCACCTTCCCCATGTAATTATAAAGTCTGAAATCACTGAGTTCTTTCTACTAGGGTTCTTTCTACTAAAGTACTCCTTTGATATATACTTAAAATTCTAACTACAGGTTTTTGCCCACAGTAGATGTTTAGACAAAAATGAACAGACAATGGATATTTCTCATTATCCTAACCCTGTAATTGATCAAAACTACCAAATACTTTAAAGAATAAGAAAAATGTTGTGCTACACCTATTTTTCTTTCTAGTTTCTTAACAGAGATCACTGCTACTATTTTCTTAGCCTGCTGTGGATGGATCATGAAGTACTTTGTTGTTTTTTTTCAAATATGAAATATTTTGTTGCTTTGCTTTGCAATATTATTCTATTCTACTAAAAGAGAAAAAAAACAACAAGATTAGGTATCTTAAATCCTATGATTGGTGTTACAACTCTTACAAAGTGTTTATCCAAAGGCACCACTCGCAACATTTGATTTCATTCTCTTTGGCTATCTCAATATTCTTGCCTTTTGAAAGAAATTGCCAATCTAATTAATGTCTAAGGTAATCAATTTTAGACAACCACAATCCTCCATTAAAGTTACCAGGTCTTTCTGATTACAGATTTCCAAAAGGTGAATGTATTGATAATTAGTGAATAAAAAGTTGCTTATTTATGGCTATTGATAATCAACATATAAACAACATTTATTGACTACCTACTATGTGAAAATCAATATGGTAGATATTATAGCAAAATCAAAATTATATAATAAATTATAATTTAATAAGAGAAACATTGGAATCAGAGTCAAGGATCACAAAGTTAACTTATTCTCTCTCTTTAATTATTGCCTTCTTATGTATGTACTGAGCATATCCTCCTAGATATTCTAATAATACTTTAATATGTACCCTCAATGCTGATCAAAACTAGAGGTATGCTGATAAATATTTAATAGCTGTCTCTCTGAAAACAAAGTTTACATGGTAGACTTTTAAGTTTAATGTGAATCATTAACATTTCATTAAGTTTAAACAATTAACAATGCAGTAAATCAGATCCTTATTTGTAGCATTTGCTGATTTCCAAAGTGTGAGTGTGATTTCCACTGTTGAGCTAGCTTCCATAGGGCATTCAATACTGACTGAGCTCGTTACTCTGACTACATTTTTTTCTTTACAATCTTGAACATGGAGTTAACCAGTTTTGCCCTATCACTATTCATCCTTTGTCACATCCCAAACTTAGATCACTTCCATGATCTTCCTTCTCTTCTTACCCTTTAACGGAGGTATAGAAAAACATAGAGCCAAGGTAATGGGCACACTATAAATCTATATTATATAACATCAATGAAGCCTACACTGCAATAAGGCAATCATTTTACACCCTTCAAATGATTCTCTAGCTTCTTCTCTACCAAAGATGTTTCATATCATCTTGTTTCATGATTTCTACTCCTCACCTGATTTTTATCCTATAAATTGAGAACATACCCCCATGATTTACTGAGATAATGTCATTTGCGATGAGTTCTCTTTCTCTCATCTTTTCTTTATCTCAAAACTCCATTAACACTATCTCCACTATAATCCAATCTCTGAATAAGAGGTGACACTTTTCATCATTCTCAACCTCTTCATTATATGACCTTGAACCCATCTACTCATATCTACTCCAAGATTCATTCATTCTTTCTTTCTTTCTTTCTTTCTTTCTTTCTTTCTTTCTTTCTTTCTTTCTTTCTTTCTTTCTTTCTTTCTTTCTTTCTTTCTTTCTTTCTTTCTTTCTTTCTTTCTTTCTTTCTTTCTTTCTTTCTTTTACATTTTTTGGCTTTCTTTTTTTTTGCAAGGCAATGGGGCTAAGTGACTTGCCCAAGGTCACACAGCTAGGCAATTATTAAATGTCTGAGGCCACATTTGAACTCAGGTCCTCTTCACTCCAGGGCTGCCCCTACTCCAACCTTTTCCTACCTTTAATATGTCTTTTGTTTTAATTTTCAGAATACCTCTGTCTCCTGCTCCCCTGTAAAGATGCCCAAGAAACCTCCCCCTTTAAAAAAACTGCTAAAACTCTTTCTTAGTCACTATCACTTAATCATGCTATTACCAAAGAACTTTCTTCCATTTTTTTAAGTCTCTTAAGGGAAAAAAAAGTTATTATAAACATTAAATCCATTTCCTCACCTTTACTTCATTCTTCTCCTCTCACTCATTCCTCACCTTTCACTCATTCCTCAACTCTATTCAGTCTGAACTCCTACATCATTACTCAACTGAAACCATTATCTGCAAGATTACCAATTGTCTCATAATTGAAAAATCTGATAGTGTTTTCTCATTCTTAATCTTTTTTTGAAGTCTGATGCTTTTGACACAGTTAACCATTGTCTCTCATTTCTTCTCCAATCAGTCTGATTTCTCCTCCTTTATTAACTAATCATTCACCTCACACTTTAACTATTCTTTTTTGTTTTTTTTATTTGTTTTGTTGTTTTTTATTTTTTGCAAGGGAAATGGGGTTAAGTGGCTTGCCCAAGGCCACCCAGCCAGGTAATTATTAAATGTCTGAGGCTGGATTTGAATTCAGGTACTCCTGAACCCAGGGCCAGTGCTCTATCCACTGCACCACCTAGTCACCCCACACCTCAACTATTCTTGAACTACAAAGCTCTTTCATTAGTCTTGTCTTCCTTTTCCCTACATATTCTCTATTCTCTCTTGATTACCTTAGTTTAATCATCATCTATGTCCCAAAGACTAATATAGCCATTATTTTCTATGTTACTCTTTGTCTAAAGAACTATTCAAACTGTTTATATTAGAGATGTGTGAAGTCAACATTTCTCAAATAACAACAGATTATGTTTTCTTCCATAGCCATCCCTCACAAAAATTCCTCTCTTGTACTATCATTATTCTATTTTAATAGGTTCTTAACCTCAGTATTACCCTCAATTTTTGAGTCTCTCATTTCATATACACAATTAATTGTGAAATATTATACTGGAAGTGAAAATTTAATCTTGCACATCTGATCCCTTCTCACTAGTAAAACAAACTACAACCTTGTTTAACCAATCATCACTTTTGGCTCGCTCATCTCATCTTAGCTCACAACCTTATAACCACCTTTCTCCTAATTGGTCTCATCTCAAGTAATCCTAATATCTAAACTATCCCTAAGCCATATACCAATATAATATTCAATGAACATAGATGTGACAATATCACTCTCATGTTCAAAATTTGCAGAACTTCTAAATTACTTACTAAAAAATCTATGGTTTAGCTTGGCATTTAAGATCTTCAATATCTCATTCCAATTTACCTTTTTTCAATATCATTTCACCTTTCCTTTCACTGCCACCTCTAAAAAAACTTTGCTATATTTCCTCCAAGTTTTAAATGCCATGATTTTGATAGGCAGAGAAAGTGAGTTCAAGGGTGAGTGAGTGAATTTCCTTGCCTGGCCATTACGATTTTCATAAATTTTTAAAAGCAAAACTCCATTTCACTCAAATTAGAAAAGCTATTGAATAACTTACAATGAAGAACCCCAAAATATACATAATTTGTTTCCCTTTTTTGTTGCCTACATAACTTTGTGCAAGGCATTTCATTTTTCTTTCCTTCAATTTCCTTATCTTAGGAGGGGAATGGACTAAGTAATATTTTAAAGGTCCTTCTGATCTCTAAATTTAAACCCCATCCCAATAAAAAACTGTGGAATATATGAAAAAATACATAATATAAACTGAAATTGATCACTCTAAGCTTTGTGTATAAAAGAAGAGCATCATGATGATTTTCCCATGATTGTACAATATGAGACAATTTCTATAGTGCTCCCCCCCTTAAATATTCACTTTTCAAAGAGACTAGACTCAGAGACTAGAAAAATAAAAGATAACATATCAAGGTGACCATATTTAAAGTCACTTTCTATAAAGAGGTGCTTGAGACTATATCAGATGACAGAATTTATGAAGAAAGATCAAAGTATATCAAGGTTGCAAAGAAAAGAACTCTAAGTTAAAATAAACCAATGAATTGAGTTTTTAGGGGGAAAAAATCCCACTATTATAATTATCAATGAAAATTGACCTTCTTCCAAGTCTCCTTTATGTGCAAACATGTACCTATCTTCTCCATGCTATCTTATTTTATTCTTTTTAAATTAAATTAATTAATCATATGAATATAAAAGGAGAACAGAATGAAAAATTGCCATATCACCATATACAGCAGCTGACAATGAGTCAATTTTAGGGATTATCATCTATCAAAACTACTTCTTCAGCTACATTTCTGGCATAAAAATACCTATCATCATTTTGCCTTTTCTCTGTATTTTGATGACAAACTTCATTGTACTTTTGTAATATTTAGATCCATTTCATCAAGTCCTAAATCTGTTTTTTATAAAGTGTGCATAAATCAATTTTTTCTTCTGAAACCATTCCTTAGTTTGATATGTTATCTTTTATTTTCTAGATCATCCATCCTTACAAATTTCATTTGTAGGTTTTGTTGAGTTTATCAATGGCGATTATATTAACATTACTTTTTTCCTCTTTGTATTGCTAAGGTAGGCCTCCACAGGGGTAAAGTTAAAGTAATTTCAATTTAATACAGTAGATTTAACAGAATACATATTCTTTTAAATTTCAAAGAGTCCAGGGGCCTTTGTAACACAAACTACTGGAGAGGCTGCTTCATACTTGATTGCCTATTCAAAGATATTTCACTACAGATAAAACATAGAAAGGGGGGGGGAAGACTCCTTATTTCCTGACCTTTATTTAGCATAAGTACAGTAAGTCTTTAAATATTTATTTTTCAAATTTATGACAGCATTAAATCTTACTGTGTGCCATATGGATGTTGTCCAGTTAATATTGTCTTTTTTCTTTATGCTTTTTGTCTATTAAATCATATTCATTCAATTTAACAAGGATTTGTTTCTATGTATCAGCACTGTGCTAACTCTAGGGTTAAAAAGATGAGAACACAAGCTCTTGAGGAACTCAGCTATAGTGATTTAATTTACTGATATCCTGCTACCCCTACCCATTCATTGAAAATTCTCTCCTAACATAAAAAAGCTAAACAAAAATAACTGACAAAGGCACATTGTATAATATTCTATGTTCCTGAAGTATCCTAGAAATATCTCTAGTTAGAGGAAGGAATTATTTTGGGTTGTTGTTGTTCTAATGAAATATATGCAAACAAGTTTGGACATTGCAATTAATTTGATGTTGACCTTCACACTCTGATTTCACTGAAAACAGCAAAGATTTCATTCTTCTTATTCTCTGATTTGAACCCAGAGTGATTTTGACTATACAAAAATGAGACCAATGACTGCTTCATCAGTCTGAAAGAACCAGAAGATACACTGCATTACTCTCAACACAATTTGTTTGTTTTAGGACTGCTTTTACTGAGATCTAGTACAGTGCCTATTTTATGAGTGCCTACTCTTTGCTACTATTTACTATTTGGTGGAAATAGCCCTCTTAATTCTAATGTCTTAGTCTGGAAAATATTTGAAGTTTTTTTTTAACGTGTTCACATGATGAAATTTGCAATTCAAAGGAAAATAAATAAAAAGTAGTAGTAGCAATAGCAGCATTAATGATGGGGAAAGGTTCCAAAATGTAAGTCAGTAGAGTTAGTGCAATAGTAGGAAATATATGAATGAGAAATGAATTTAACTGACAAAGTAATGGAGGACAGCTTGTTAGAATTCAACAGAAAAATACCAATCTTTACAGAGGATACTTTGAAAAATAAACAATAGAAAGCATTAAATATCTTTTTTTCATCAAAATAGGTATAGATCTAGGAATTCATGGTTGTGGAGAACTCTTTTTGTGGAAACCCCATCTACTAGTGCATGTCAATGGGTCTACTTCAGAGCTTCCTGGAAAGGTAGAGAAGTACAAATGTTTCTCTCAGGGTCTCACCTGGTATTTGAGAGTCAGGAGTTTTTATTGAGCACAAGCACCACTATAAAACATAGTCTCTCTTGATTACAAAAAATAGACACACAATTAGAAGAGACTCCATAATTACACCAATACCCAAATAAGATCCTTTATGATACTTTAAAAATGGACATCCGGTCTTTATTTAAAACAGTTAGCAATGAAGAACAAATCAGCTCCTGAGGCATTTCATCTCCCACTTTTTGATAATTGCTATTATTTGGATATTCCTTCTTAAGTTAAGTTCCCTCCTTGAAACTTCTACCCATTACCCAGAGCCAATTAAAAGAAATATTCTTTCTTTCACAAGATGATCCTTAAAGTCTTCTATAAGCTAAACATATGTAATTCTTCCAACTAATCCTCATATGGCTTAGATACATATAATTTTATCAACTTCTGCTTATGTGTGACAACAGAACTGAATGTCAAATTCTATAGAAGGTTGAATTAGGACAATATAACACAGAATTCCCTGCCACTCAATGAAGCTTAAGATTGTATTATATTTTTGAAAGATGCATGTAATATAAACATATTATGAATTAATATTTATCTTGAAGTCCACTAAAATAACTTTTTTTCTTGTTTAAATGTATTGGCTTCACATGATAATTTTCAACCCAGTTATGCCAGTTATTTTTTTTATTTTATGTCAGTTAAAATTTAATTGCACTAATTTCGGTCCAATGTGCTGGGGATATAAAGACAAAAGAAGTTCTTGCTCTCAAGGTCCTGATAGTCTTCTGATAAAGATAGCATAAAACAAGTATAGGATAAATTAGATATTCTCATTGGGAAGGCAGTAAGATTAAGGATTGGAGAAAGTTTACAGACAAAAGATGTTACTTTGGTTGACTTGAAGTATTTTTTTTAATCCATTTCATTCAGTACATAGCTTGGGAGTTTGTGTATGTGTGTGTGTGTGTGTGTGTGTGCGTGTGTGTGTGTGTGTGTGTGTGTGTGTGTGTGTATGACTTTATTCAATTTATTGCTAAAAATGTTAAAGGACCTACATAGTGCTTAGTACAGATTCCTGGATAATTCCACTGGAGACTTTCTTCTAAGTTGACATTGAACCACTGGTGACTCATCTTTGAAGGCCAGGAACTTAATTATGCTCTGAATTCATCTAATTGTACTGGCATCTAGTTCATATATCTATTGGGAAAGCATGAAAGATTTTGTCAGAAGTTTGGATGATATCTAGGCAACCAGTAAAGAACAGTATTTCTCTATCTACCAATATACCTGTCAAAAATGGAAATGTGCTTAGTCTGCCATAACCTACTCTGTATGAGGCTATGCTGTCTCTTTTTCATCACTACTGACTATCACTGCTATCACTTTAGTAATAGGTTCTTGAATTTTGCCTGAATCAAACCCAAACTCATTGATCCATAAAGTTCATTCTTCAATCTTTTCCTTTGATAAAAAAAGATATCTGCCATATCTACAATCTCACAATAGCTATCCTTATCTATACAATATTTCAAAGACTTCTTAGGGTGGCTTAGTATTCACACATCAGTTCTACCCAGTATCAAAAAATGTATTTAATCTGGTCTGGCTGACCTGAACTCCTCAAGGTCATTTGGCTCCTAATATAGCTTGGGCTTTAATTTTTTCCCAGTTATTTTTATGGAAAGATTGACAGGTCTGGAGTCAGGAAGACTTATTTTCCTAAGTTTAAATCCAGCTACAGACACTTACTAGCTGTGTGATCCTGGGCAAGTCATATAATACTGTTCGCCTCAGTTTCCTAATATGTAAAGTGAATTGGTGAAGGAAATGGCAAATCATTATGGTATCTTTACCAAGATAATTCTGAATGGAGCAATGAAGAATCATACATGACTGAAATTGAATGAGGTTGCAAGCCAAAGATCTCTCTTTGCAGATAAAACAAAATAAAATTTCATAACTTTACCTTCTTTCTCTCAATATTTTCATCTCTTATAACCAGTGGCCCTATCCATCCACTGTAACAGACCTTACATTTTTGGTTCTCCATACTACAATATTGCTTAAAAACCATTCATTTGTTGTCTTTAGTTTTCTTCAGAAGTCCTTTCTCATTCTGAGCTTGAGCACTCTAATACTATTATCTACTTGAGAAGGCACTGCCACCATTTTTCACTTATCCTTTACTATTTGTACTTTTCCCATCTTCCCTATTTGTCAAGTGTTTTAGGCTACAATGCATTTTTGGGATTTTAGGATGGCCTATGAAACTGGATGAGGAAAATTACACCTATATTTCAGTAACTACACATTGAAATTTAGCATTTCCTTCAATAAGAGAAAGGGTCTGTAGGCTTTTCTAGACTCACAAAAGTGCCTGTGACACAAAAAGAAGATTCCCTAGTGTATGTCTTTTATCAATGTACCGTCAACCTCATTTCTATCAGTTTCTCCTTGATGATAAGAAATAGAAGTAGAATAGAAATTTTCTTCTTTTATTCCTTAACCTTAAGAAGAATGATATTGTCATTAATGCAAGTTAAATGATCATTAGTTTAATTTCAAGACCAGTAACACATCATGCCTCCATGTCATTGCTTCTTTTATGCCTCTGGTGATTCCTGACTCTCCCAGTCCCTTGCCAAAAAGTTCTATGTAAGGCTTTAATATTCAAGTTCCTAGATTTTCCTCACATGAATTTTTTTCACAATATAGAATAATTTAGTTGATTCATTGTGAATAATAGTTTTCCAGAGTTAGTTCTAGTTACAGAAATTTTCCTACCAAGGCTCTGTGATATCCATAAGATCAAATTTCCCTAATTGCATCATTTAATCTTTGTTACAAATCTTCTTTGTTACTAATACAATTTCCATTTATGTTGAAATCCCTGAGTCCATATGTTTATTAAAATCTCCTTTCATAGTTTTTTTATCCTGAGAATTTCTAGTATTATAAGATTACTTATAGGAAGTTTCCTATATCCAAATGCCATGTTATTGTAATATTCTTTCTTTTTTGTTTATTTTTGTAGATTTTATGGTATTTTGGGGGTTTTGTAATATTTTTTCAATTACATTTGTAAGATTTAAAGAAAATATATTTTTGCCAGCTACTTTGTACTCTACCTCTCACCAGAAGTCTAGCATTCTTGTATTTTAAGCTATAGAACAAAAATCTAAATCTCACTCTCAGAATCTCTCCTTTACTTGTTTATTCAATCATCTGCCTATCTCTTTTTTGCCTGTGATCAGTTGCAGTGAAGAAAACATCATCTCTTGTTCTCTTAGGTTGTTGTCATTTCCTACACCTCTGAGTCTTAGGCTGAAATTATCTAGAGGTATTCTTTCTCATGCTGCAGGACAATATTATGTGGGGTCTTGCTTCAATATCACATGATACCTAAACTTTCAAGGAGTTTACTTGATTTCAATAGAATCAATATGACAATATGACCAGAGATTAGAGTTGTCCTGTCTACAGAATATATATATTTATATATATACACCCTAAATACTCTATGTCATTTCCATTGTTTCACAGAATGAATGAAGCAAGTAGAATTAACAGTTTTTGACCTCTCTCTCTCTCTCTCTCTCTCTCTCTCTCTCTCTCTCTCTCTCTCTCTTCCTGAAATTCTTATTTCCTACAAAAGGAATCTGAGGCCTAAAGAGATTATATCACTTGCCCAACATTGTTCAACTTCATTATAGCATATATTTATATAGAACTTTTCAGTTTAAAGAGCATGTTCAAATATATGATTTCATTTACTTTTCACAGCAAAATCTACAAACTAGGCAGAGTAGCTACAGTTATTCAAATTTAACAGATGTTTTGCCTTTCCTTGTTTAAATTGAATTACTTTATCACTTTCTCCAGTTTTGATGGTAGTGAAGAATCAGCCTTAAGAAACAATGGTGAAAAACAGTCAAAAGAATCACTCAAAAATATAATGGTCAGATTAATTATTTTTCTTCTTCTCCCTCCCTTTTATTCTCTATCATTTTAAAATTACTTTCTTTAACTTTGTACATATTTTTACTTATTTCTCTCTTCCTCTCCTTCCCCCCTCTCCTCCTCTCCTTCCCCCCCCCCCCCCCTCTTCCATCTCCTCCTCCTCCCTGCCTTCCTTTCTCCTTCCCCCAGGTAAATGGATTCATTGAGTATATATACTATAAGTACTACAAGTAGTTGCTCAGGATTATACAAATATTCTAGAGCTGAATCAGTACTAAACCTAATGAATTCTCCTTCCTAGTTCAGATGTTGCTTTCAATACATCAAACTATCTCCCTACTATTTTCCTTCATATAATCAATAAGCATTTATTAATCAATTGACTGATTAGTTAGTCCAGGTGACAACAATCTTACACTACAAATAAAAAAAATAAATCAATCACTTTTATGCACCATATTTATCTCTCATTTAAGTCTTTATTAAAACATCTTGACAGGATAATTAGGTGGCACAGAAGAGCACTGACCCTGGAGTCAGGAGGAGCTGAGTTCAAATCCAGCTTGACACTTAATAATTGCCTAGCTATGTGACCCTGGGCAAGTCACTTAACTTCATTGCCTTAAAAAAACATTCATTTTGACTATGATGGAGTTTCTAATGTTAGAGATATATGAAATCAAGACTTTGAAAATAGAAAATTTATATACATACATGCATATATATTTATAATTCTGATAAAAATGAACATATCTGAAGGAAGCAAATAAATACAGCTTAAAACAAAGGGTTGAGTCTTCCTTATAGGCACTGCTTTAACAAAGAAAATGAAATATATCCTTTATATTGGGTTTATTTCTTTCCTAAATCAATAATCTACTAATTATTTGAATAGAATGAATTTCTTGAAGACAGACTCTCTCACTTTTGCACCTGTAAACTAGGTGCCTAATAAAGTGTGCATACTCAGCATTTAAGTAATACTTTTTCTTTGATAATTTTTATCCAGTGGTTCTTTCTTAAATTTTGGTTTATCTTTCTGATTTAATTATAAGTTCAATATTGGCATAGCCTGACCAGGTCTTATTATAGACCTTTTCTATTCCTCACATTGTTTATTACTGATTATCCTAGTTATGTTCCTTGACTATATGTTTAATATGAGCAGAGCATAGTATAATACTGTATGCATTATATAATACATTAATTTATATTAATATGGGTTAATGCATGCTCTTCAAAGATTAAATCAAGATAAAGATGCATAACAGAAATTTATTTTATTAACCTCTCTGAGCTCTATAATACTCTCAAAGAAAGCATTTACAGTATATCCAATATTCACTATGATTGTACTCTACAGAGAATTGTGGAATACAGATTTATTTGGCTAACTGATATTCTGTTATAAGACTTTTGTGTGGCAATCAAATGAGTTCCTCTACAGCATTCAACCAGAAGCTTTAGTTTTACAATAAATTAAGACAAAGAAATAAAAAAGTTAAAAAGTACAAAAAAGTTCTTTTAGGCAGAAGTTAAGATCATTTAGTAAAATACATTTATTTCTTGAAGTTCCTTAATATGGCTTCCATTTCTCTCCACATTACTTTGATATCTTTAAAATAACATTTAACTGATTTACCTGAGAATTAAACTATTCAGTTTTTTATTTTGGTCTTTTTGACTCCTCTAAGGTATTTATGAAACTCTATATCCTTTTTTCCCTTCTGGCACTCATGAATGTAGTACATGTACTTTCATTGAATACATACTCTACATTCTAAGTAAAAAAAATATATAAAAGTTCTCTTTGGGGGTCTGTCTTTGCCATTCTCATTGTGTCTGACCCTCAAGCTTTGGCTCATATTCATATAAACTTAATATAGAACAAACTCAGACAGAAAGTGATCTCATTTGGAATGGTACTTTATGGTTTCAGCAACTCTAGTGGCTTGTCCTGAGCAGTTTCAATTTTTCTTATGTATTGTAGGTCAAGAATATACTTTCATGTTTCCTCTCTTTTTCAGATTTTATTTATTTTATTATTTAATTATTATTTTAGACATTTTTTCTTTTTCTTTTTTGAGTATCAAGTTATTTCCCATGTTCCCTCACTGAGAATGTAAATAATTATATCAATTGTATATGTGAAACTAACTTTTCCATATTTGCATAGCAACCAAAAATGAGTGTGTGTGTGTGTGTGTGTGTGTGTGTCTGTGAGTTATATGAATATGTGTATGTCAGAGAGAGAGAGAGAGAGAGAGAGAGAGAGAGAGAGAGAGAGAGAGAGAATGATTCTAATTTTAATTTGCATTAAAAATTCACTCACTCTTTTTTCTGGGAGTGAATAATATTTTTTCACCATGAGTCCTTGGATTGTATTGATCAGACTAGTCAAGTCTTTCACAGTTTGTCAACATTACAACAGTTCTGTTATTGTGCACAATCATCTCCCAGTTTTTCTCATTTCACAGTGTTTCAGTTTATATAAGTTTGGCCTTTTCTTTTTCTGAAAAAATTCCTCTTTTATTTCTTATAGAACAATAATACTCTATCACAAAGGGATAGCTATGTGGCACAGAGGATAGAAAACTGACCTTGGATTCAGGAGGACATGAGTTTGAATCTGACTTCAGACACTTGATACTTACTAGCTATGTGATCTTGGACACGTCACTTAACCTTGACTACCTCCCAGTCAGAGCCATCTCCAGTAGTCTGGATTCATATCTGACCACTGGACCCAGATGGCTCTGGAGGAGAAAGTAAGACAAAGTACAGCACCCTTTCATTCAAATCCAGTTCATGTGCTTGCCATGGCAACACCTCCCTGATATCATGGTCTTCTTTGACAATGAAAGACAACCATCATTCTATCACAATCATTTGGCGCAACTTTTTCAGTCGTTCCTCAAATGAAGAACAATTCCTTAACTTCCAAATCTAATGCTATCACTAAAAGAACTACTGTAAATATTTTTGTACTTTTCCTTTTTTTAAAAAAATTCTTTAATGAGGAAGTTACTAAATTTTGTGTTTTCCTTACTTTAAGCTCCATAATATTTGAATTGCTTCCTTCTAATTTCTTGTAATATTATCTATTTGACCTGGGAACTCTGGAATTTGGCTATAATAATTGTGAGAATATTTATTTTAGAATTGGTAAATTCTTTCAATTCTATTCCCCTCCCCCCCAGGATCTAAGATATCAGGGCAATTTTTCCTTTATAACTTCTTAAAATATGATGTCTAGGGTTTTTTTTTTAAACCATGATTTTCTGCTGGTTCATTAATTCTTCAGTTATCTTCCCCTAATCAATTTTCAAGGTCAGGTGATTTTTCCAGTGAAATAATTCACCTTTTCTTCATTTTCCCTCATTCATTTGACTTTGTTTTAATCTTTCTTGAAGACTTATGAAATTGTTAGCTTCCAATTGCAAAATTCTAAGTTTTTAAAAAAAATATTTTCTTCAGTGAGTTTTTGTACCACTTTTTTCATTTGGTCAGCCTTCTTTCAGGAGTTCTTTACTTCAGTGAATTTTTGTGCCTCTTTTTTTCATTAGGTAACTACGGTTTTTTAAGGTGTTAATTTCTTCAGTATTTTTGTGCCTCTTTTACCAAATTATTCATTCTCTCTTGATTTTTTTCTCATTTCTTTTCTCCTTTTTTCCCTTCTATCACTCTTATTTTTTCTTTACTTCTTCCAAGAATTCTCACAGGCCTTGGTTCAATTAGCATTGCCTGCATTGTATTACACTAATAATTTATAAATTTATGCCTTTTCCTCCCTACCCTTATTATAATAACTTTTTAGTGCCTGTTATCTTTTTTTGCTCATTTTTTCAGACTATTCCTTGCTTTTGGACTTTAATTTAAAATTGGTTTCTGTTAATTTGGGGATGGTGAGGCCACAAAGCTTTCAGCTATTTCATGCTCCTGTAATCAGACCTAATTCTAGGGATTTGCAAGTTTTCAATGCTTTTAAGGAATTGATATCTTGGGAGAGATGTGGTCACTTTTTCCTGGTTTGTACTCAAGTTTTTACTGAGGAAGGTCTCCTGTTCATCTATAGTCTCAAATACTAGTGTTCCTCTTCACACTTCAACTTGACCAGTTCCACTGCTCTTTTTTGACCAATCACAAGCACTCATCTTTGTCCTGAAACTACAGCCCAGAACTCATTATGATCAATAAAGCTGCCAATCAGCACAAGCTAGACTTACTGCTAATAAAATAACATCTCTAATCCTTTTCTGATCAGTTCTCTGCTCCCACTATGATATTAACGACCTCTTCTTTGTACTTCCTAAATTGTTCTAGGCTAGAAAAATGTCTCCCTCTGATCTTTTGTTAGCTCTGTTCCTCCAAAATGTGAGTTTAGGCATTATTTTAAAACTGTTTAGAGCAGAATGCTCAGAGAGTCCAAGTGGGTCCTTATCTGTATTCTATCCTTAAAGATCTATTGCTAGGCCTTAATCTTAATCTCTAACCAATGTCACCAGAATCCAAATTCTCAATGATAGTTAATAAACAGAGGCATCTTAAATCAAATGTGAATCTCTAAGGTAGAATTTAATTATTATGTTCTAGGAACAAACTCTTATAAAAATTTCTAAGGCTAATTTAATGACATAAAATAGATCAGATTTACTATCAAATTTACAATTCACCCTTTTCAGTAGTAACTATTTTGGTTGGAAGGCAACAGGCTAAAAAGAAAAGAAGTATCTAGTATCAAATAACATGGAATAATTGTCCAGCTTTTCTATTAGCTACCTTTGTGATGGGCAATTTATTTGAACTCTTAGGGTTGCAATTCCTAATGTATAGACTTCCAGGGCAGAGATAAGATGGCAGCCTGAAGCTATCATGCTCCCAGAGTCTTTCCCTACCAAAAATAAATGAAGCCTCTACAGTGACATTCAAGCTACCAAGAATAAAGATCCAAAGAAGTTTTCAATGGTAGACATTGAGGAGTATCTTCAGTCAAGGTCTGTCTCTTTAGTAGAAAAAAGGGAAGTCAAGTCCAAGAGGCAGGAGAACGGGAAAGCAAGCAGGAGGCTTTTAGCCACAGTGCAGTCCAGATCCTGACAGCTTGCCAACAGCAGAGGTCCTGGCACCTAGATAGCAAGCCAGCAGAGAGGATTCCAACCTGAAACAAAATCTGAACCCTGAGAACAACAGGCAAATGACAGGACTGGATTGGGAACAAACCACTATTAAGTCAGAACCTTCACACACAAAGCAGCAAATAAACCTCTGCAGAGACAAGGCTAAACTGCATAGGCAACATCTTGGCCAAAGATAAGCCAGGTCCAGCATATAAAGCTTGGATCTACACTCCTTGTACCCCAGCAGCAGAGATAAAACAACAGAGATGAATGAAAAAGCTAAAAGAAGGCTCACTATTGAAAACTACTTTGCAGATAAAGATGATAACATTGACATGTTGGTAGAAAAAAATCAGTGAAAAAATCACTCTCAGGGGAAGTCTGAAAAGAGTTTATGAATCAGACTCAAAACCAAAAGCTCATAGAAGAGCTTAAAAAAGGAATTTAAAAACCAAAGAAGAGAGGAAGAAGAAAAATTGAAGAAAGAAATGAGCCATACAGGAAAATTATGAAAAAAAATTACAAGAGAATTCAATACCTTTAAAAAGGAAACACAAAAGGTAATTGAAGAAAATAAAACCCTAAAAATTAGAATTGAACAATGAGACACCAATGAATCTATGAGATTACAAGATTCCATCAAACAAAATAAAAAGTTTGAAAAAAATTGAAGAAAACATTAAGTACTTTAGGAAAAACAAATGAGCTGGAAAATAGATCCAGGAGAGATAATCACGGATAATTGGACTACTAGAAAGTCTAAATTTAAAAAAAAAGCCCTAGAAAACATCATGCAGCAAATCATCAGGGAAAACTATACAAATCTACTAGAGCAAGAAGACAAAATAACCATTGAAAGTATTCACAAAAACCCTCCAGAAAGAGACCCCAGGATAAAAACGCCAAGGGATGTTATAGCCTCATTTCAGAACTCTCAAATAAAGGAGAAAATCCTGCAAGCAGCAAAAAGTAAACCATTTAAATACAAATGAAACACAATCAGACTCAAACAGGGCCTATAAAACTCACTATTGAAGGACCTGTGCAAAGGTCTTGGGATTTCAAACAAGAATTTACTACCCTGCAAAATTCAGCATAGATTGTCAGGGGAAAATGTAGATGGTCAACAAAATAGAGGATTTCCAGAATTTCCTGACACGAAGACCAGAACTGGACAGAGAATTCATTTGCCAAATACACAAGTCAAGAGATGCATAAGAAGGTAAATGAAAAGGGGAAGAAAAAAATAAAACATATGTTAGTTAAGACCATCAAATTGTATACAACCCCAAAAGGAAAGATAATGCTTCTTGAGAATTTTACTTCTCATTAGGATAATTACAGGGTCTAATATAATTGAGGAGATTAGACTTGGAGGAAATGAATCTTATCTCTCCATTGAAGAGGCCCAAGATGACATCAATGTTTCAGACAAAAAGCCCTGAAGTAAAGGAGAGGTGTCAACTTTAAACTTAAGAGTCTCATTATCCTTTGACTCACTTTAATTCTACTGTGCTTAGCACTTTTTCTGATAAGGCCATCATAAACAGGGTCTTCCTGAGTCAGTGTTTCCCATAACTCTCAATCATTTCTAAAGTTCTCAGGTGAGACCTTCAGAGTCTCCCAGTACTTAGAGCATTTTGAAATTCTTACAATTAAATCAGGGTTTATTTATTTCTTTATTTAACAAGAAGATAAGTATCCTGGTGGGGAGAGGGATAAAGTATGGAAGAAAATAGACTTGGGGGGGTACAAATAGTCCATGAAATGATTTGACTTTGGATGATACTTTGGCTAATGAGAATTGTGTGTCCTTGGAGGGTACTTGAAAAGGTGGTAAGGCAAAAAATGATTATAATTTGATGTAATTCAAGACTCATCAAAAGTGTACTTCTAATGGGACAGAAGAGGGGAGTGTACTTAGTGAATTTGAGACAGTGTTGCTTATCAAATGATCAAGCAATCAAACAATCAATCTGTGATGGCATTTTGATAATACTTATTTTGATAATATTGCTTAATAAGCAATCAATTAATCAAGCCATTATTGATACATTATTAATTGTACTTGAGTAATAAATAACACCTAGTGAAGAGGCACAAAGATTTGAAATTTTAGAGGGAAAGGGAGAGTGTGAACACAAAGCAAATTCTATTCAACAGATTTGGCCCAGGGAGGAAATAAGATACATTTCCACTTGAGTTTCAAAAGTATCCTACTCTCAGAGAAGGGGGGGATACGGGGGGAAAGAAAAGATAAGGAAAGAAGAGACTGATAAAAGGCAAGGAAAGGTACAGGTGAAAATAAACTGAAATTTAAATTTTAAAAGAAAACTTAAAGGGGGAAAAGGAGTAAAACTTTGGTGAGGAGGAATAAGAGGAAATGAAAGAGAACAATATAAATGGAGAAAGATACCATGAAGGAAAAACAGAATTAATAATCTTAACTGTAAATGTGAATGGGATGAACTGTCAAATAAAATGGAAGTGGATAGCAGAATGGATTAAATCCATAATCCTACAATCCTTTGTTTACAAGAAACACATTTGAAACAGAGAGATACACACAGAGTAAAGATATAAAGATGGAGCAAAATATATTATGCTTCAGTTGAAGTAAAAAAAAAATATCAGGGGTAGTGATCCTGATCTCAGATAGAGTAAAAGCAATAATCAATCTCATTAAAAGGGTTAAGGAAGGAAACTGCATCTTCTCAAAAGGCACCAATGGTAATAACATACATTACTAAACATGTATACACCTGGTGGCATAGCATCCAAATTCCTAGAGGAAAAGCTGAGTGAATTACAAAGGAGAAATAGACAGCAAAACTTTAATAATGGGGAACATAAACCTCCCTTTCTCAGAACTAGATAAGGCTAACCATAAAATAAAAAAAGAAAGAATTTAAGAAGGTTAATGAAATCTGAGGAAACTTAGACATGATAGACCTTTGGAGGAAAACTTAATGGGGATAGAAAATAATATATCTTTCTCTTGGCAATACATGGCCACTATACCAAAACTGACCATGTGCTAGGGCTTAAAAACCTTATATTCAAATGCAAAAAGGCAGAAATAATTGATGCACATTCTTAGACCATAATGTGGTAAAAATTACATGTAATAAAGGATCATGAAAAGCTAAACCAAAAACTAATTGGAAATTAAATAACTTGATCTTAAATAATGGTTAGATCGAAGAGCAAATAATAAAAAATCAATAATTATATCTAAGAAAATGATACTAATAAGACATCATACTAAAATTTATGGGATGCAGCAGTTTTGAAGGGAAACTTTACATCTTTAAATGCCTATATAAATAAAATAAAGAAAAAGGAGATCAATGAATTGGGTACACAACAAAAAAAGTTAGAAAAAGAACAAATTAAAAATTCCCAGTTAAGTACCAAATTAGAAATTGTGAAAATCAAGGGAGATATTAATAAAATGGAAAGCAAGAAAACCATTGTTCTAATAAATAAAACTGAGTTGATTTTTTGAAAGAGCTAATAAAATAGATAAACATTTGGTTATTCTGATTTGAAAAAAAAGAATTTAACCACATTACCAGTATCAAAAGTGAAAAGGGAGAACTAAACACCAATGAGGAGGAAAATTTAATGAGATAATGCAGAGCTACTTTGCCAAACTGTATGCCAATAAATTGGATAACCAGAGTGAAATGAATGAATATTTATGAAAATACAAACTGGCTGGATTAACAGAAGAGGAAATAAAAAATTTAAATAACTCTATTTCAGAAAAAATGAAGAAAACATCAATAAACTTCATAAGAAAAAGTCTCCAGGTTCATATGGATTTATAAGTCAATTCTACCTAATATCTAAGGAACAATTCCTATTCTACATGAGCTATTTATAAAATTAGGAGGAGAATTCTGCTAAATTCCTTTTATGACACCAACATGGTGCTGATACCTAAACCAGGAAGAACCAAAGAAACCAAAGAAAATTATAGACCAATCTCCCTAATGAATATTGATGCAAAAATCTTAAATAAAATTTTTATTAATGAGACCATAGCAAGTTAATACTAGTATAATACACCACAATCAGGTAGAATTTATACCAGGTGGTCAGGGATGGTTCAACATTAGAAAAACACTCAGTGTAATTGAACATATCGATAACAAATATCATATGATTCTCCCAATAAATACTGAAAAAGCCTTTGATAAAAGGCTTTTGAAAAAAATTCTATTCCTAATAAAACACTAGAAAGTTTACCAAAAAATGGAGTTTTACTTAAAATAATAAATAGTAATTATCTAAAATCATCAACAAATATTATATGTAATGGAATAAACTAGGAACATTTCCAACATTTCCAATAAAATCAGGGTGAAACAAGAATACCCATTTTCACTCTTACTATTAATATAGTATTAAAAATGCTAGCTTTAGCAATATAGAATAAAAAGAAAGTGAAGGAATCAGAATAGGAAATGAGAAGGCAAAGCTTTTACTCTTTGCAGATGATATGATGGTATACCTAGAGAATCCGAGAAAATCATCTAAAAAATTCCTTGAAATAATTAACAAATCCAGCAAAGTAGCAGGATATAATATAAATCCACATAAATCATCAGCATTTCTCTATAAGAACAACAAAGCCCAAGAGCAAGAGATAGAAAGAGAAATTCCATTTAAAGTAAATGTAGAAAACATTAAATACTTGGGAATCTACCTCCTAAGACAAACCCAGAAACTGTATGAACACAATTATAAAGCACTTATCATCCAAGTAACATCAGATCAAAAAAACATGGAAAATGTCAATTGCTCATGGTTGGGTTGAGCTAATATAAAAATGACAATTCTACCCAGATTAAATTACTTATTTGATGCCATACAAATCAAATGACCAAATAGCTATTTTGTCAAGCTAGGAAAAATAGAAATAAAATTAATTTGTAATAATAAAAAGTCACAAATAGCAAGGGATATGATTTAAAAAAATATAGAGGAAGGGGCCTAGCTCTGCCAGATCTAAAACTACTATAAAAGGCAGTCATCAAAACTGCCTGGTCATGTTTCAGAAATAAAATAATTGGGGATGGCTAGTTGGAGTAGAAGTACAGCACCAGCCCTGGAGTCAGGAGTACTTGAGTTTAAATCTGGCCTCAGACATTTAATAATTACCTAGCTGTGTGGCCTTGGACAAGCCACTTAACCCCATTTGCTTTGCAACCCCCCCAAAAATAACTAAAAAAAATTAAAAAAAGAAATAGAGTAATGGATCAGTGGATTATGATAGGTTCAAAAGAAACCACAATAAATGGCTACAGCAATCTACTACTTGACAAACCCAAAGACATCAACATCAGGGATTAGAACTCACTATTTGAGAAAAAATTTTCGGGAAAACTGGGAAAATAGTATGTCAAAATCTAGATGTAGACCCACATCTCGTACTCTATACCAAATATAGGTATTTGATCTATACCAAAATAAGGTCAAAATGGGTACAAGATTTAGACATAAAGGTTGACACCATAGCTAAAAGAATAGAACAAGAAATACTCTATCTCTCAGATCTTTAGAAAGGAGAGAAATTTATGACCAAGCAAAAATGATTATGTTATAAACAACAAAATGAATGAATTTGACTATTTTAAATTAAAAAGGGGTTGCACTGATAAAAATCAAGAAGGAAATCACAGGTAAATTCTGAAGGAAAGCAGAAAATTGAGAAACCATCTTCACAACTAGGAGTTCTGATAAAAGTTTCAATTCTTAATTATATAGGGAATTACATCAAATTCATAAGGGTACAAGTGATAAATAGTCAAAGGATATGAATAGATAATTTTCAAATGAAGAAATTTAAGCTCTATACAATCATATGAAAAAATGCCCCAAATCATCATTGATTAGAGAAATGTCAATTGAAACAATTCTGAGGTATCACCTCACCTATCAGATTGGCTAAGAGAAAATGGGAAAATGATCAAAGATGTTGGAGAGGTTGTGGTAGGATTGGGACAGTGATGCATTGCTAGTGGAGTTGTGAATTGATCCAACCATTCTGCAAAGCAATATGGATCTATTCCCAAAAAGCAATAAAATCGTTCTTACTCTTTGACCCAACAATTCAAATTTTAGGTCTATATTCAGAAGAAATCATAAAAAATAGGGGAAAGTCCTACATGTTCCAAAATATTCATAGTAGCTCTTTTTGTAGTGGCCAAGAATGGAAATTGAGGGGATGCTCATCATTTGAGGAATGGCTAAACAAGTTTGGTACTGGAATATTATAGTTCTATTAGAAACCATAAATGGTTGAATTCTAGATAACCATAGAATAGGTTAAAGGATCTGATGCTGATAGAAGGGAGCAGAACCAAGAAAACAATGTAGAGATTAATACCACCATTACAGGATGATCAATCTAGCTCCTTTCATTATTCATGGAGCTAGAAATACTGTATTAGACCGGCTCTGACCAATGCTATATCCATTCAGAGGAGAAAAAACAAAACAAAATTATAATTAAAATACTTTCAGAATCTAATGAATGGTTTATAAGAATATGTCTTATGTATCTCTTTGTCCTAATCTTACTTCCTCATACTGAAAATGACTAATCTGTAAACATGTTTATCACAAATATGTATGTACAATGTTAACCTGTTAACTGCTCATTGCTGAGGGTATGTGTGTGGGAAGGGAGGGTCAAAGGAAACTTTTCAAAAATTTATTTATTTATTTTCATCCATTTGCACATGCATATTTTCAAGTTAAAAAATTTCCTTTCACCCTCCCTTCCCGAAGGAAATTTTTTAATTTTAATATGTACATATGCATATGGATGAATGTTGAAAAACTTTCATAACATGTATTTGAAATAACAAAATATCAATAATAAAAAATTTCTAATATATAAAATGAGTAGCTAGATTTTATGACCTTTAATATGCCTTTCATGTTTAAAGATATGATTTAAATATGATCCTATGGTTCTAATATATTTAAATTTATCTCAGCATTTAGTATTTGCCTTGAAAAAGTGCAAGCCATGCTTCAAAGGAGCACTATAATTGACAAAGTGAGGATATAATGTTAGAAACTATAATGTTAGAAACAATACGATTTTAAAATCATTCAGTGAAAGATTATCAAGATATCACAAAGAAGAAAAGATTGTAAAAGAATGAAAAATATTATGCATGGTGCTTTAATTGGTGAAATTTGGAATGATAAGAAATAAAAAAGTTTAATGAAATTTAAGCCAGTAATAAAATCCAGCCTTGAGTGGTTAGGTATCCATGAAATTCTCACTTTTGTATCTTCCCCTCAAGTGAACACTACTCAATTCATTCAGGTAATTGTATTCTAATGGCCTCAATATGCATGCATGACTTAATGAGACTGGTTTGCTATTTAGTGGATACAAATGAATCACAAAAAAAGGGTGAAGAAAAAATAAGGAATTGTTTTCAAATTTTAGACTGCTCAAAGAATTGTACAACAATTATTTGGTCAATTAGCCTGTATCTGTTACATTTGTGAACCCTGATCAGGTCCAAAAAACACAAATCTTCCAAATTTTATTAATGCTTTCTCTTGTTGAGATGTCCTCATCATTAATTTTTTTTTTCTATAGAATGACCTTGAAATGTCTGACTTACTCCCTCAGGATTCTTTCCTGAATGTTAAACTATCAACGATATTTTAACTTCCTGCTAGCTCTCATTACAGAATCACTTCAGAGTTAAAAGCAGCATCTTCATTTCCTAACTATGTCCCTTATCAAATAAAACCTCTAATTTTTCTCAAGGGGCATGAAGTGAGTAAGACACTTAATTCTTCAAGGTGGTTAGACGATTTTTAGCTTGTTGTTCACACAGCACATTCTTTTTCTATTCAATCAATTAATAAAACTGACAGCAAATATAAAGCAAGTTCAAAAACATCTTTCATTTGATTTTGTATAAAGCATCTTAGTCCTTCAAATATGTTCCAGGAAGAAGGTTGAACTATAGTAATTTTACTCAGTTTTCTGAATTAACATGCCATGTCCCAGTAGACAAAAGTGAATATTCAGACCTCAAGGGATTACAGTTTTAAAACCTAGGTTTAGAGTTTCCTTGTGGTGTGGTTTTAGGGATGTCATTTAATCTTCGATCAATGTATCAAATGTCTTGATTATCAGATTTAGATTGTGGTTCTATAAAAAGTGTATTTTAGTTACACAATTTTAGGCTATATATACATAATAATGTACTTGGCCTATATTTGCAGTTGGGCTGACAAATGGAGTAAGCTTTTAATGATTGGGGCAAAATTTATTTGCAGGTAACCCTCAAACCATGGTCAACAGGTAACATTGCAATGAATTAATGGTACCCCTTTGTGACTTATGCTTTGAAGAGAAATTCAATTTGACTCATGATGTTTTTATTTACCTGTTTTGCCTTTCCTATTTTCCTTTTTAATGAACTATGGTATGAACTATAATTTTAATATTTTAAAAGATAATTTTAATAATTATAATTTAATAATGAACTATAATTTTAATGAAAGAGGTCCTGCCTATTCACCTATTCAAGGACATGTCTAGTGTAAGAAGACTGACTAATATTTAGCATAGTATTAAATTCAATCATTCCAGTTTTGAAGTATAATCTAGGGCACATAATTGCCTTCACAGAATCAATAATATAACCTTGTTTCAATTAATTAATAAGTTCTAATCATAGGATTGATTTGCAATAATAATTAATATGACATATTTATACCTCAATGTTTAAGAATATCTCTTCTCTGTCAGTATATTATCTAACCCTTTCTACTTAAAATGGTGGGAAGGGTGGAAAATGAATTAGTTTTTTTGTGGATTTTTATTCTACTGCATCCTCATTCTAACATCAGTCTTATAGAGAGATGATTTCATTATTCAGCAACAGAAAAAAATGTTAAATATATCCTATATTAAAGATACTTTGCTAATTTCCTGGTGATACAAAGTTAAGGAAAAAATAGCATTTTCCTTAAGGAAGATTAAATTATTCTATAGTATATATGTATATAGAACATATATATATATATGTGTGTGTGTGTGTGTGTGTGTGTGTGTGTAGATAGTTATATATATATATATATATATACATACTATATATATATAGTTATACTTACATGCATTCATTTTAAGATTTTAAAAGTATAAAAAAATAGAACAGGGTGAAAGTATAATGGAGCAAGAATAGAATACTTGGAAATTAATGTTTTCTTTTTTGTTTTGAAGAGATAAGTTTTTCCCTATTTTTCATCATTGTTTCTTGAGGTTCATTTTTCTATCCCCTTACAGGCCAAAGAAAATGAGAAAGTAATTTTGCTTAAAGATAAACTGGCATGGCTCATACATGGGAACAAAGGACCAGAAAAAGAAAGCTGCACTTTCCTCTTTATCTCAAATTTTGACAGAAATGTTTGTAGTAGTTGGGCTAGACAGGGATAGTTATAGCAGAATATATTGGTCCAAAAATTGGGGAGGCATATACTCTCAAACTCTCTGAGGACCTAGAAATAAAGTTTAATTTTCAAACAATTTATATGTATTAGGAATCTTTGTGCATATAACTTTTTGCAATCAGGAGTATAGATACTGTTCAGGGACAGAATATTATTGATTTAATCCATATGTAGCTGGATGAGTAATCCTTCTGGGAAAATAAAGTCGATATTAATTTACATAAGCTTAAAATTTAAATCAAGAATAAATAAGAGTATACTAAAATGGAAAATGATAATAGTTTCTATATAATGAAAAAAGAATTTACAGAAATAACCATCAATCTGGAAGTATAGGTTAAGAGAAAGAAAAATAGGAAAGGAGACATAAAAAAGGAAAAAAAGTCTGAGTTATTATAATCTACTGAGAATGATATGAAACATAAAATATCAAAATTCTCTCCTTTGATTAAAAAACTTTTAATTTTTCAACAAATGTAGCCTAGTAAATAATATGCAGGACTTGAAGCCAGGAAGACCTGAATTCAAATCCAGATTCTGACACTCACTAGCTAAATGATCCTGTGCAATTTACTCATTATCTCTGAGATTCAGATCTCTCAATAGTAAATTAAGTAATAAGTAAATTAAAGTGGTTGAACTACATTCCTTCTGAGGATTCCTCCAACTCTACTCTGAATTTATGATCATTTTATTTTTAAATTTTTAAATAAGCATTTTCATTTTTTTGCATTGTTATGCTCATTTTAAATGTATAGTGATGCTTAACATTTCTCTCTTGTACTTTGAATAAACTATTACTTCTTCTTTTTCATTGATACTAAACATGGACAAAATTTCAGAACTTGCTTCCTTGAATTTTGGAATAATTACCAGCAGAATTAATGGGAAAGGCTTGAACTTGTGGGAGGGATTATTTTACGTTCTATTTAAGCAAGAAAACAATCAAAAGGCCAATTCTTTCAAAAAGACTAAAATATTCACACCTTAAAACTAAATACAGCCATTTGGGAACAGATTTTCTCATATTCACAATCCTGTACCAGATGATCATCGGTTTAGTGAGGTAAGAGCCCTGAGGCCCTTCTACTTCTGAACCTGATTTCACAGAAGAGGGAATAGAAAGTTCGGATGGCCAAGTTACTGACTTAAGGTCACAGAAGAAGTAAATGATAAAAGCAAAATTCAAACCCAACTCTTCAAATTCCATATTCAACTCCTTTAATTATAAACCCTAACTTCTCCTTACTATCCACTTTAACAAAATAGATTTTTATTCTTTATATAGATAATTTTTTTTAGTATCAATGTGTGGTTTTAGACAGTGTTGTACCTTAGATCTCTAGGTAAATTTATTCTTTGTGCCAATTTGGAAAAGAGAAGGAATAAATTATCAATGCATAAAACCCTAACATAATAAATTAATATATAAAGAACTTAATGTAGTTATTCCTCATTTTTTGAAAACAAGAAACCATAGGCTTTATCCTTTTATGGACTAGAATTAATCTTTCCACTTGAAAAAAAATGCTGTGTTGTATCTATGATATAAATTATCCCAAAAAGATCACTTTAAATTATCCACCATGACTATTACTACCAAAGTTTGTAATTGGTAACAGATCTTTGGAATATACAGGTAAAATAGTGTTTTGAAAAGTTAAAAAAAGTCAACCATTTAGGACAGCAAATATGCAACTGTGAATTATTCACTTACAAATTCTTTTAACTAAATAGGCTGGCTTTTCTTTCATCCAGAAATTTTATGCCACCTTCCCCAGTCAGTTAATATATTCCTAGAAAATGTTAACTCATCTTAATATTAACAGAATTAGAAGAGTAAATTTGTGGTCAAAATTATATACTCCAAAATAAAACATGTACTATTTTTAAAAATTGTGACATTTGTTCCTTTGATTATAGTGTCAAATTGCTTATTCATACTTAAACTTAACATCACTCTATGAATTATGACTAAAATTCAAAGTAGATGGCACTGCCTTCATAAAGGAGGGTAAGACCTGTGAACTGATACTTTTCACAAGGCACAAAACTTCTCAGATAAAGCAGTATAGCCTATTCATTTGGAATAGTTATTCTTTTATAACATATATTATTATAATAAATGTGAATAAGTCATAGAAGATATAGAAAAACAGAATATAATTTGGAGCAAACCTTAAGTAAAAATGGTTAGAAGTCAGCATCTACTTTATCTTTAAGAAGTTATTCCAGAATAACTTTGGACATAGGCATTTGAGATAGAAATAGGTGGATAAGAGGAATGCAGTAATATACCTGGAATTAATAAATGTATTTTTAAAATCTCTCACCATTATGATATGTCAATGAAAAAAGTTGTTTTGATCTTAAGCAACATTAATATAAATAGTATTCAAGGCAGAGGTAATGTCAATTCCTTTGAATTTTATGCACTACTTTTATATGCACTTTATTTTAAAATGACATTGACAAATGCCCTAAGGATGTTGATCAGCATGGTAAGGGATGTGAAAATTATATCATGTGAGGATGAGGTGAAGGAATTGAGGTTTTTATCCCGAAGACAGAAATTTTACATGGAGAGAAGAGGAAGATGATTACTATACTCAAATATTTGAAAAAATATGCATGCAGAAAAAATGAGATTTATGGTTCTTCATCTCAAGGGAAGCTGATAGATCAGTGATTTAGAATTGGAACCTCAGAAGGGGCCTGATTCAGCCCCTCCATTTTAGAAATGAGGAAACTGAAGCCAAGAAATATTGAGAAGTTTATCTAAGGGTTCACAGAATTAGGATTGGAACTCAGGTGGCCTGCATCCAAATCTGACAATCTTTTCACTATACCATTGCTGAATGGCCACTTGTTTGGTGTATTTGTCAAAGGTACTCATTATTCCAGCAGAGTTTGACCTAACTGAACTCAGAGATACTTTCCAGCATTAATATTCTATGAACCAGTTCTCTATCAAACATTTCCTTCAGATAAATTAGCTATTATATTTTCATAGTTATTAAATAATTTGTGTTATAATCTCTTTGGATAAAAATTTTCTACAAATATCTATTCATCTTAATCAATACCTGCTTCAAATGTGCCTCAAGGCATCAGAAAGGTAGTACAGTGGGTGGATAGAGCACTGTGCCTAGAGACAGGAAGACCAGTTCAAACCCAAATCAAAAAATTACTCATTATGTGGTGCTTGTCAAGTCATTTTATCTCTGCCTTTCTCATTCGCAAAATGAGGATACTAATAGTACTGAATTTCCTAGGTTGTTGTGAGGCTGTTGTGAGGAAAAAATTCAATGATATTTATAAAGTGACTTTTAAAACTTAAAATGCTATGTCATCATCTTTATCTAGTAAGGGGATCAGTCTGCACTGACTAACAGAGACTTTCATTTAACCATTAAGTTAATGGTTTTTTTAAATAACTCTTTTTATGAAGTTATTCACCTTTTCAATAGGCACTTAAATGAGACCCTTCTTATTATGGTGACTGAATGTTTGAGTTAAATTAAAACTAAAGCCCAAATCAAGAATGTAGCAAGTATGTAACCATAATCAGTACCTATGACTTGCACCTTGCTCAGTAAAAAAGGAATAGAACATCTACAGAAAATGAGAATTTCTCATAATTTCTCAACTCTGGACAAAGTTTCCCATGGCTAACAAAATGATAATTCTATCATTTTTAGGTAAAAGAAAGGAAAAGTAATGAAATTTGTCTTGTAGACTATCTTGGGGCAAAAACTTTGTAAACAAGTAGTTAAATTGAAAGATTCATTAGGAATCATTTCAGGTAATTGTTTTTTATTTGTTTGGTTCAATAAAAACTGTCTTAAGTTTAAGCTACCCCACTTTTCTTTCACTCAATTGTCCACTAAGATGTTCATTACATTTATAGAAACACAAAATGTAAAACTCATTTTCATGAAAATTTCATGTTATTATATTAGAATAACTATAAGTAAGAATAAGAAAAGTATAATTTTCCCATAAGAAGGTAGCCATATTTTTATTGGAAAAGGATTAAAATAATCACCAGCTGATAAAGAAACTGGCTTCATAGCATCATTTCAGAGAGCTTCCTATTATTTGCAAAGATTACTCCCACTTCCTACTCAAATACAATTATTAACTATGTTCCACACTGAGGAAGATATAGAAACATTCACAGAAGTGAGAGATCAGAAAAACAGATGTGTCTTTTTTAAAATGGTAAGCACTACAGATGCCAGTTTTATTCCCTAATCAGTTTTAGTAAACACATCACTCCCCTTATCCCCTTAGTTCTAAAGGACATTGAAATGTGTGCTGGGAAACAATCATATGGATTAAATAATCTCCTTCCCATTCTGATACAAAAAACACAATCCACGCATCATACTGACCCCCCCAAAAAAGTACAGGAGGTTGTGTAGCAGATTCTGAAGAGATAGCAATGCCTGGAGACTACAATTCTGTTCAGTTTAAATGTATTACCTTTTCACACAGCAAATGTAATCAGAAGAGGACATGAGCAACAAAAAAAAGCTCTTCTACAAAGAGTCACGTGAAAATTTAATGTAATGAATTATAAGAATGGCAAATTTTGGAAAGACTATTTGATCACTTTCATTGGATCATGTCAATATTAACTGAATTTAGCTTTCTCTTGTTGCATTTTTTGTGTATTGTGGTTAGTGTGGAAATATCCCAATCTTAAGCAGTTGCCAGATTTACAAAATGTGTTGTCATTGCTCATGAAATTTAGATATGGTGATTATTGCCAACAGTATGAAATATTATATGTGAAGGGATGATATTTTCTAAACTACAACATGCTGATTTTGGAAGCATCTACTGTTTAAAAGATAAATAGCAATTATTTTAGAGTATATCTATAACTGAACTCATATTCATTCTACACAAATGCATATATTGTTTTTTTCAAGTGTTGTTAAATTATAAAAATTAAAATACTAACATTATATGAAATCATTAATAATAGATATCTTTTCACTAAGTCAGAAAGAATTTAATTTTGCTGACAGTCATTCAGAAAACAATTGAAAAGACACAAGGTATTTCCAACTTTGTAATGTAGCTTTTTTTTTAAAAGAGGAATATTAAACTTGTTTAAATTAATTTTAATAGGGAAGAAATATATAGTTCGCAAAACATTTTGGTATCCTTTCCACTTAAGTCATATCTTAAATTTAATGTTACAGACATTTAAATTAGATTATGTGTTCAGTACAAAACTGAAATTAAGTAAAGGGAGAGGAAATAATTTAAACTGATTCTATGAAGTAAACATTCTCATGTCTCAATTTTTAATCCATTTTACTCAGACTTTTATAAACTGGGTTAGAGAGAGAGAGAATGGAAGGGTGGGTTTGAGTGAAAATAATGGCACACTAACAACCAATCAAGAAACTCTTTGCCTTATCCATTTTTTTCCTTTCAAATTGTATGTCAGTATTAAATAGAGATGTGGAAATAGGATAGTCATACCCCCCTGCATTAGCACTGGGGTTCTCATTAAAAAAATCATAAACTGGTATTGGAAATAAAGCATATCAAGCACCATTAATCGAATCTCCAGAAATTAATTGCAGGTAATATGAATAAACTAGCACTGAGAGCTCACAAGACCAGCAGGGAGACAACAAAAATGTATTAAGTGCTGACTATGTGCCAAATTATGTCCTAAATGTTTCAAGATACAATAAAAATAGAGCGACAGGCAGACAGATAGACAGACTTGAGGAGGGAGGGAGAGAGAGAGAGAGAGAGAGAGAGAGAGAGAGAGAGAGAGAGAGAGAGAGAGAGAGAGAGAGAGAGAGAGAGAGAGCGCCACACATAGAGTTTCAGGGAGAAACACAGATAGACAGACAGACAAACCAGACATAGACAAAAACGAATTTCTTGTACCTCTCTGTTAGTCTCATTTGTAAGTGACAGGAGAAGACTGAGTAAGAGATCTAAGTTGTTTAATATGACTCAGGAAACTAAGAGTGATGATAAGACTGATCTCAAGCAAATTCTCATATACCTGAGCGGTCTGTCCTGAATTGTTCCTCTTACAGGATTGCCCAATGTATGCTATCTTTTTTACCCTTTCTCCCATTCCAAAACACTGCATAACTAACACGGGAACTGAGCGTAAGAGAACCTGAAAAAATTCATTAAATCAGTATGACACCAGATCAGATATCAAAACATTAATCTTCCTTGTTCTTTTATTGATACATTGTAGCCACCACATATAAACCAGACTGACGACACAAAAGAAGTCTCAAGAGTAATATTCAAAGAGCATCTTTCCCATCTCTTCTGTTTGATGTTGGTTATCTCTTGAACTGTCTTCTAACTCAGTCACATTGTCTGAACACATCTCAGTGTTATCATTCTATTTGCTTCAAATCAAAGTCATGCTCATTTGTTGAAATACCATTGTCTATATACCAGCAGTTGTATTATTTCCTGACATCTAAATTTCCAAACAGAAGAACTGCAACATATCACCTCCCTTATCTTCTCTTCAGTAGCATCATTACCTATATCTTTTAGACATCTTTCTCTTTAGTTAATAAGTTCATGCAATATGGGAATGATTTGAAAATGATCTCAGATCATGCCTGCTCTATTTTATCTGATTTCCTATTATTTTTTTCTGAGTTCAACAAGGGATATACTGTCTTAATATCCATTTTGCTCATCATGCATTATAAACAAATAATAATAACGATAATAATTCTTTTCAACTTCAAATGCCCCCACAGAAATGTAGTCGATAGCTAATTGTATGTACCTCCTCAACAATGAGAGATTTTTTGGAAGTAATTACAAACCTTTCCATCTCTTACTTGAAAGTATCACAATGTCCTTATATCCCATTATCACAAAGTATAACTCAGATGGGGAAGCTTTATTGTCCATCAGATAGAATCACTCATGGGAAGATGTAAGCATATTATAGACTAAAGAGTAGTGGATATGGAATTAGAGGAATTTGGTTCAAGTCTCAACTTTACTACTTACTATCCATGCATTTTAGGGAAGTGACCTAATTTCTGCATGACTCAGTTTCTCTAGATGTAAAATGAGAGGGTTTTGTTATATAATAATGAAGATAATTAAATATTATGGTCATGAATTTTGGTTACTCCAATTATTTAGGTTCTGTTTAAAAGACAAGTATCCACTTAATTATTATATTGAAGTTTCCTTTGATGAAACATAAATATTAGAATAGGCAGATGTGGATTCAGTACTGCAAAAAAGGCGTAATTGGAAAAAAGATCACAAGATCATGTAAATTTAAGGACTAGAATAGAAATTAGTGAAATAAAATGCTTCATTTTGCAGTTGAAGAAACGGAGGCTCAGAGGAGTTATGTTTTATTCAAAGTAATAAAGAGTGACAGAGATATTTAAACCAGTATCTGATTCCAGGTCTAAGACTCCCTTTCACTGATATCATAACATTTAATTCAAATTAGAGAATATATTTCAAAGTTTTGATGTCACAAAATAACATATTACTAGACATACCAACTTCATTTTCATCCATACCTAAGTAGTTTAGATTTAAGTGTTATTCAATTCCATTGTCTACTAACATTTCTTCATCTGCTAAAGTAAGTCTCCAATTTTATTAGATGATCCTGGGACATAACATTTTAAAACATTTAAGATTGCTTGAATTTGCATAATCACCTTTTGGAGACTTTTAAGCTATTGTGACTATTATACTTTTGTAGAAGCTAGTAACACAAATCTATTTACCCTTTATAGTTAATTTGCTAAACACCATGCCCAAGATATACATATTATAAAGCTTATAATAAAAACAAGTTAAAATTTTCACTGTATAGAAATTATTATAATGGGAATATAGATCTAGGTTTCACATTGATTACCTCTTCAGCCTTGAGTTAGTCATTCTAAATCTCTTGGCCTTAGCTTTCTTATCTATAAAAATGAGGGAGTTGAACTAGATGAACTTTAGATCCCTTATAGATATATAGCCTATGATCTATATTTAGAGTCATTATTTGCTATATTCCTCATTTGGAGCTGCTAAGGTTTGGGTGCTTGGACAAGTAAACATCAGATGAATCGTTGATCAGCATTTGCTTCTTGATTTATCCATAGATTCAATTTAATTGGTTATCATTCTTGATCCACAGCTCACCTAGCCTTCACTGAGATGACTTGTATCATTTACCTTTTCAGAAGTGACCCTTGATTTTGAATACTGATTCATACTTCTACTTATTTTCTGGTTTAAACTAATGCTGTAATGCTACTATTTGCTTAACTTTTGTCTTGAGATCTCAACTACAGGTTCCATAGTCCAGCCTATATGAATACATTTCAGATAACTGAAAAAGTATTCCACTCCCACTGTAATGTAGTTGTTTCCAAGATCAACTCAGGATCAAAGATTTAGACTATATAAATGACCACATGTATCATCTATGTATCATCATCATCATCTATGTCATCCCTATAAAATTAAAACTCCCCATTGAGAGCAAATATATTTGGGTTTTATTTTGTACCTCTACTACTTAGAATAGTTTTTTATGATAAAGTACTTAAGAAATGCTTGTGGGACCAAATTGATTTTAGTGTAACTCCTTCACTTTTCAGAAGAGGAAACTAAAACCCAGAGAAGTCAAGTGAATTAAGATCATAGAGGTACTAAATAGCAGTCCACCCAAGGTCTTCTAATTTCAGAAGCTGCTGGTCTTTTACACTTTACTCTGTTTGATGCATTCAAGAGTTTCCTTGACCTTTTCTTCTATACTAATAGAATGAACTAAATGTTTGACTAAATTCAAATAAGCCTGACCAAATATATTACAGATAGCTAATAGAAAGCCTTCATGAAAACATCACCAAAGGGAAGGATTTCCTAAGTCTTACTGTAATATTTGATTCCCATTTTTACCTTAAATTTCCTGACTTTGTTTAAACTAGAGTTCAGAGGAAACAAGTGTGTAATACTGTGTGATATTGATCTTTGATGACAAAAACGTCTCCTCATCTGTCCTTTGTTCAAAAGTACGCTTTCATATAAAATGAGAAATTGTTATCTAGTCAGACTTCAAAGCATGAATGTATTTTTCCCCACTTATTTTTTTCAACAATACACAATAGTTGTCTCTTTGAAATGTATATTAAGTGTCGGTAGTAATAATATTCACCCTTTCTGAGTAACTGGAACACTTAAAATTATAAGAACGGGCAGGTTAGAGGTTCACTTTGAACTTTCATAGGCAACTCTGGAAGTTTAACATTCTGCTGCTTTATTCAGCAAATGGACTCACCCCTACAATGGACTCCTTCATCATAGCCATCTGAACAGTCAAGTACACCATTGCACAGTTGGGATAAATGAATACATGTGTTTGTTCCAAGGCAAGCAATATGATTCAAGGGACACTTGAATTCTATTTCCTCAGGACCTAAAACAAAAAGGAAAGAATACCATGTCAGTTTTATTATCTTTCAAAATTAAAATCTTTAAGCTCACAGAAAGAGACAGTAGGTTATATGAGTAAAAATAATCATAGATAACAGTATAATGCTTTAAGTTCTGTAAAATGTCTGAAATACATGATCTTGTTCTGGAAAGAAAGAAATAATTTACTGTTGTAGTTCAGTGATTTCAGCTCTGTCTTACTCTTTATGACCTCATTCAGAGTTTTCTTGAAAAAAAAAAAACAAACTGAATTTGCTATTTCCTTCTCCAGCTCATATTATAGATGAGGAAATGAGGCAATAGGATTACATGACTTGCCCAGCTAGTACATATTTGCAACCAGATTTGAATTCAGGGACACTTCCTGACTTCAGGTTAGGTATGCTATTCCCTGTGCCACCTACCGGGCACTATAATAGGCATCAGGAAAATCTTAGTACAAGTTCTATCTCTGATGCCTCTGATGACCAAAAATATCTAACATGCTCACTTATTGACATATGACAAATCTCTAAAACTACAAATTAAAAAGGAGTCGCTAATTTCCTTAGAGGAGGAAGCTTCCATGCTAGTTTCCCAAAATAATTAAATAACACATCCAGATCTTGCCCCCCACAAAATACAATTTAAAAAGCATAAGGAAGCAATATTAAAATTGGGGAAAAGATGGAAAATTGTCTTCCTAAGAAATCTAATCCATTTTTCTAGCCCTCAGGAATATATTCTAGAGAAAGAAGAATCAATTTAGTCAAATAATATAATAAATAATGCTGCCTCATAAATCTTTGTTCATACCTTTGAATCGAGGTTTCTGATAGACCCGCCCAATCAAATTTTCCATTTTATTCTGAAATTTGTATAGCTCCCCAAGAAATATATTAATATAATACCATGCTGACCAAGAATAGGCTATTAACTCAGAATTTTGGTACAGGATCATTCAAATGAAGTGATTTAATTAAAAGTGTTACTTTGGGAAACATGTTTTCCCCTCAGCATTTTACCCTCCCAAAAACAAGCAGAGAGTATGAATAGCTTTGGAAGTGTGATTTTCCATCATTCTCTTTCATCCTAGTATCTGTAGGGGACATTAAAATGTCCTTGCAAAAGTCTACTCTTATTTATTATTCCAAGAAAATGAAAAAAAGGTAAAATACTAGACAAAGAGCTGATAGAATAGCACTAAACAAGAAGAAAATTGAAAATCAAAGTTGGCAAGTTAGGATAACAATGAGAAGAGCAAACTTTCAAAAGTATAAGATGGAAGAGACTTTTGCACATAAAGGTCTGGGGGTTTAAGTGAAGTACAAACTTAGTATCTTCTGGAAAAAATGGTATTTTGCATCCAAAAAATGTCACATGATTTTTATCCCATTGATAGGCATAATATGTAGGAGTAAGGTAGGAATGTTTTTTTTCCCTATATTTTCCTAGTAGGACTAAGGCCAGAGTTCCATTTTAAATTTTGGGTGCCACAATTTAATCAGGATATTCATAAGGTAGAGAACATTCAGAGGAATACAAATGAGATGGTAAAAAGCCTTCATAATCTATGCCATAGTTGAAGCAACTAGAAGCATCTGATTGGAGAAAAGATTTTTCTTTTGGGGGTGGGGTACATAGTGATCTTAAAAAGATGTGAAAGGTAAAAATATTGATGGAAAAAAAGATCATAGTCCAAGATGTCTGTAAAACAGAAATTTCTGTTTTTTCTACATTTTTCTTTCATGTCATGAATGTAAGGAAGGATTATACTTGTTCTGTTTGTCCCTTTTTATATCTCTCCCATACCAAAGGGGCAGAACCAGAAGCAATGAGCAACAGCTGAAAAGAAGAAAATTTAGAACTGATATGAGGAAAAAAATCTTCCCAACTATTAAAGCTGTTCAAGACTGGCACTACTGGCTAGTTGGTTTCTTCAGATGCTTTCTTCAGTTCTGCACATTCTTCAAGAGGTTGATTTCTTATCAAGTATAATAACAGGATATGTTTAGCAGGTATTTGTAAGACTGTATAGCTTCTAAGATTCCTTCTAAACATCCCTTCTATATGCCATGATGCCATGAAATTACCAAAAACAGATCATTAATCAAAAGAATAAGTTAAAATTATTCTGAGTAGCTTTAGATTATAAATATTTGTTATTAATGTAATCTGTTGGATGCTAGAATATAATCACTTGACCCTGTATATTTCTAATAGTTCATCAAGCAGTTTTCTCCAATGCAGACTCAGTAGCAGCAGTGATGTTGCACAGAGGTTTCTTTCTGTATGTTCATGTATATTTATACAATTACTACTATACACAGGCTATTAATTTTGTCAAACACCTGTCTCTCCAAATGTACAACTCACTTTACTGTAAAAAAATGTGTTGTGTGTTGTTAATGAGACATGGTACACACTGAATCTCCAATATGAATATTTTAATAAAATACAAAAACCATAAATGTTAGCTTTAAAATATACAATTGGAATACAAGTAGGACAATTTCAGTCAATGTTTCCTACCTCCATAATTTTTTAAAAAATGCTTTTTACTGCTATTTTCCAGCTACACAATCTTTTGATTATATTTTAAATTAATTGTTTAATTTAGGAAAGCTATTAACTAGCCATAGGCAGCAATTACAATTCAACTGTCTCCAGCTTAATTAATTTCCCAATGCTTATTAAAAGTTAAAAAATGCAAAATCCTACATAAATACCAAGTTAATACTTAGGACATTCATATTTAGGTACCTGAAAATCATCCTATAAAATATATAAATTATAAAGTGTTTCTTAAGACACAATGTCTTACCTCCAGTATTAATCACTGAAAAATGACCTAGTGGTTCTGGGAAAAGCAAGATTTGGGAATAGATATGTTGGCACAAATGAAAGATTGAATCTTAGCTGTGAAAAGTGTCGGGTAGGGGACAAACATGCCTGGAAGGGTGGTAGGAATGGCTGGAAAATCAGTAAGCGATTTAATTACCAAATTGGGTAGACCCAAAGAACTGTTTCATTTAGTAGAGGAAGGTGGATAGGTTTATTGATCTATTTTTAAACCCAAAAGACAAGGAGAAAAAGAAAATATAATGATGTCAGGAATCTGAAAGATAATTGAATTCATGTGTTAGGAGAGAAAGTTAGATTATATGAAAGATTCATCATAATGGCTTCCATAAAAGATTAGAACCTGATGCTGCTTCATTAACAGAATTGAGCAGTCCTATGAGTAAATCAGAACTCTAGAACAAACTGTAGGGGGGGAAATTCCTGAGAATCTATAGAGTTGGAAAGCAAGATTGACTTGCTACTCTGGATTTCTGTCTAGCATCATAGAATTTACTGACCTGTTTCTTATTTGTATTGCAAATAGTAGTACTGATCATGAGAAATGCTTTGCAAACCTTGAAGTGCAAAATAAATGATAGTTATTATTACCATTATAACAATAATGTTAATAATAGCTTTGATATAGCTTCCTCCTTTACAAATTGCATTCCTGAAATTGTATCTCTGAATTATCCCTATTTTATAAAGAGAATATTTAGTATGAGAGAGATAGCCATATATTTGAAAGAACAATTCACATAGACTCAAAGTATGCTGTGTACTACTTGCCCATTTGTGATATATTAGGCAAGTCATTTCATTTCTTGGGACTCATTTTATTACCTTGTTAAATGAAGAAGTTCTATTAGATGATATTTAGTATATGAGAAAAAAAACTATGACTTTAATTAAGTAAGGCTTTTACTTCTGGCCATATAGGTAGTAAGTTTTAGAATTGAGGTTCAGTTTCAGATGTTTTGCTCATGATCATTACTCTTTCCATTTTCCATTACTTCTTGGCAGTTGAACCCTAGTGGTTCAGAATAATGGGACATGTTTCCTTGTGTATTGATTAGAAAGTTTTTGATACACTCAAAAGAGGCTACCTTGTTCTCCCTTTTAGTCTTTTTCAAGTTATCTGGGGGAATTGAATGAAAATACAAGATAAACCTATAATTTCATAGATATTGAGAAATACTGGATGAGGATACTTCTTTTACCAAAACAGATTGTCATCTTTTTTGAAATTTATGGCCTTAGAAGGTTGCTTAGATCACTAAGAGCTTCTGGAACTTCCTCAGGGATAAAGCCAGTACTGATCAGAAGTCAGATTTGAACCAGGGTATTCCTGATTCCCAGGCTTGTTCTCTATAATCTGCCTCTGAATCCTATGAGGAAGTTTCTCTGCTTAAGAAAGTATTTCATTTTGACAGATATACAAAGTGAAGAAAAATTATTCCTGAACTCAAAATAGAATACAATTCAAGGCTTCTTAAGTAGTGGATTTCCATATTTCTTTTACTTTCTCTCATAAAGATTTGTACTGTATGCATATATAACATAATTTTTTGCAATCAACAGACTAAATTTATGCAGCAAATATTTAATTCTGAGCTAATATTTTACTTCTGGTTAATAAGCTATTTCTACAGATGTAACAAAGGAGATGGTTTCATATTTCACCTAACTCTTAAATATGGTCTCAATTGAGTTGTCCGGTATTGTTTGTTTCAGTTTCAGAATAGTAATCCTCCTCTAGAGTCACATTTTACTTTCACTAGGTCTGGTAAACAGTGTGCTCATCCTAACTATCAAGACTCTAACCTCCGTGGAAGCTAGTCATCCTCTTTTCCTCTTTTCCCTAAATCCTGCCCCTTCTTCAACTGTCAGTTCACATACCCTTCAATCATACCTTCTTTGAATGTACCAATCCTAATTTATGTTTCCATTCTCTTATCTCCTCCTTCAGTTAACATATGCATCATAAAATTTTGCACTTAATTCCCTTTTATTTCACCATACTTTATTAGGTTTGGTCCCATTTTTCCCAAACATTACAAATTCCTTAAAGGTAGAAATATCTTATAATCAATAACACAATACTGAGAATATGGTAGATATTTCAGCATATATTTTCTAAGTAATTATTATTGATTCAAACCAATGTAATTAGCAATTTAATCTACCACAAAACAAGAGAAATTCTATTGTACCCAAGAGAAGTGATTTAAAATACCTACTATTTTGCATTATCTAAACCACAACTTTTATCTATTGGAAGGACTGAGCAGTTTCTACATTTATAGAGCTTATCAACTCTGAAACCTTGCTTTTAAAAAAAAACCTTCACCTGCTAATATCTATCCAAATAACAGAAAAGACAACCATTTATTGGCAGGTCTCCATTAAAATTTTTTTTAGCTCTTGAAATTTTAATTCATTGACCCTTTCCTTTTCTTTGTTAATGGCCGTCAAATTTCTAAAATTCAATGGAAAGGAATTTTTATATTACACAATGTGCTTTAACTTCCCAGAATTAATCAAAAGAAAGCTTATTATCATCAAAGCTAAACTACATGCTAGGACTTCCAGAGTACCATTAATAAATTTGCAAGCCTTAATCTATAGTTTTTGTTTTAAATGTACTTTTTGAATAAAAGAATAAAACAAACTTATTAAATCAAATAGAACCATTATTCTTTGGAAACTATAAATTTGAGATAGACAGTGCAGTTTAATGGAAATATCAGTATTCAAAAACTACCTCTGCCTCTTAATAGCTGTGTGGTCATGTGTAAGATCTTTAAATTTGGAATTTTCAGTTTCCATAAGATTGATAATACCTATAGTACCTTTACAAGGTAAGAATCAAATAAACTAATATATACAAAGCTTTGTACAAAACTTAAATCATTGTTTAAATATCAGCTATTATTATATTATTATTGAAATCAATTGATCACAATGGGTTTTCTAAGTGTCTATGGTTTGGCTAATATTCTAAGAGCAAGTATATAAAAACAAAAATTAGACAGTCCTGTTACTAATCAAATTTACATTTTTCAGAGGAAAGTGCAATTTGTCTTTAGAAAAGTAAATAAAATATTTTTAAAATATTAAATTAATTCAATAAGCATTTATTAAATCTCTACTATATACAATTCATAGTGCTAGTCACTGACAATTCAAATACAAAAGAATTGGTCTCTGTCCTGAAGAATTACATATTTTATTATTCAGGGTAAGTTATATATATATATATGTATATATATATATATATGATTAAACATATAATAGATACAAAATAATTTCAGACAAAAGGTTCCCACAATAAAGACAGTTTCATAACAATAGAATGGAAGTTACAGAGATCACCATAGATGAGTACAGTAAAGTAGAATATGGCTGCTAGAAAGATAAGAACTCACATGGATAGATATGAGGGAATGAGGAATGGTATGTATGCAAAGAATGATTCTTCATCCTATTTAGGTTTTTATCCACATCATGATCATCATCATGATCATCATGATCATCATAATTTCCTTGGGAAAAAGAAGAGTTATGCAAAGTGGAATCATTCAGCAATTAATGGTCAATCATAATTACTTCACAATAGTAATGACATTTATGATTAATTTGTTTATCAATAACTGAGTGAGAAGCAGAAAGAGGAAAATAATTAATACAACAATAAATGATAAGATAACTTATATGGGATAGTCTTTTGGCATCGAACTATTTGGCCTCAGCTAAAATATGTGTGGGTGAGTCTAGAATTGCTCAATAATAGAGTAGCTCTGTCCCAGAGAAAATTCTAAAGCTGAATAGATTGACTTCTCTGGATTGAAAGGGTCCACCAGAGAATTTCTGTTCCTGTTATCCAGGTGGCAAAAGGTTATAAGAGCCAGGAAAAAGCAGTTAGTCCCTGAAGTCCTGGTATGATGGTGATATAGGACAGAGAGGAAGATACTTGAACTGGGACTTTAAGGAATTTAGATAGATGAGGGTGAGAAGGAAAAGCATTCTTGGCAGAGAGAACTGCCCATTCAAAGACAGAGAAACAAGAGAAAATATTTTGTATGTATAGTGAGCAGGTCAGCCCTGGATCTCTAGGTAAAGAATCAGTAGTTGGAGAAGCAGGCTTATAAAAGGATTTGAGTCACCTGTACTTTGATTACAGTAAACTTCTTAAGAGAGGATGGGAACACTAGATCTGGGAGTATTGAGAGAAGAGGACAGGCTTAAAATAAAACCTTGAGGTAAAAAGCATACATAGGAAGCAAAATATGGATGCTGACACTGACACCTAGGAGGATTTATCAGGAAGCTAAGAAAAGAACCACAACACTGTTATCCAGGTGGCAAAAGGTTGTAAGAGCCAGGCAAATAGCAGTTAGTCCCTGAAGTCCTGGTATGATGATGGTGATATAGGACAGAGAGGAGGATACTTGTGCGAGGAGGATACTTTTGCACAATAGAATCACAGAATACCTAGAATGAACCTTGGACATCAAATGTTTTATTTTTACAGTAAGAATAAGGTCCTTGTTACTAGTTAACCCAGGAAATAGAAAATTTAATATGTGAACAGCCCAATTATTGATTCAACTTTTTAAACTACATCATAACTTATATCTGACTACATGTTCTCTGACCTTTTATTGATTCATGATTAATAGTGTTAAAATGAATATAGGTAAGCCACAATAGTTATTCTATGTTCCTTTGGATATTTGAATAAATGGATGAAATGGGATGTTCTACTTTGGATGGTGTCATGCTCAAATACCTTAAATGGATGGCAAAATATCCCAGGAAATATATTACTTTTTAGATGACACTCTATCTTTATTCACACCATATGTTTGCAGTTGAGATTTTCCTACTAGACAGAATAAGACATTAAATAGAAAAAAAATTGGGAATTTATATAGAAGAAATGAAATGTGGGTTGATGAATTTCAGTTTCTAATATAGTAATTATGGATCAATCCTAGATTTAAAAAAAAAAGTCCTTTTAAGAAGCAGTGAGCTGTAATGATTGGAGAGATAACCCTGGACTCAAGAAGATCTAGGTTCAAGATTTTATCTGAAAAATACTAGCTTAGCCACTCAGTGTACCTAGATAACTCTTTCAAACCATGCATTTCAGATATTTATCTTTATTTTCCACACTTTGAATTCTCAACACCATAGGTTTAGTTCCCATACCACTGAAAATACCATATTTGATAATATTTGAAAACACAGAAATATGTGACAACTTCAAAAGGTACAAATATACTAATTGTATTATTTTCCCCTTCAGAGAATAAAACAGTTCCCAAAGAGAATCTATATACCTATATAAGTATATAGAGGATCTTATACCTATGTATTTGAAATAGGTGTTTAGGAAAATCCAAGAACCAGATGGAAAAACAAGAAAACATTGCACTTGTGTTCAAACTGGAAATCTACTCTATTTTTAAAAGGCCTCTAGGGAAGAGGATTTTGAAACTTCGATAAGTCATTCTGGTGTTTAACAATCCTTATTCTGAAAAAGTATCAGCATAGAGGAATTCCTTGTAGAGCTCCTTTAACAAACTTGACACATTCTGACCACCTTTTGAGAAGGCTGTTATGTGAAAGAAATACTCTAGCTTCTACAGTTATTTTTGTGTGTGTTCACATTCAGCAAACCCAGTTTAAAAAACAAAGCAAAGCAACTAGCTATGATTTCATTGTTAAACTGTTCTGAATTATTTTCTGGAAAAAATAATTACATTTAAATGAAAAAAAATTCTAGCATTATTCTGAAGGACAACTGAAATTTGGTATATCTTAAATCGCATAAGAATACTTTCATTGCCAACTTTATAATCAAGTGATTTTTATCTATATAATTGACTGTGGATAACTTAATCTAACAAATTCAGGTAAGTTCATAACCTTCTCCAATAAAGAAATGCATAAATATAGGATTCAAGATTCAACAAAAACCAGAAGAGAGATATTCTGCTTTCTATAGGCCAAAGCAAAGTATTAAAATCATGAGTTCACAGACTTACAA